>NC_084556.2:48390000-48562500 GCF_033978685.3 Nerophis lumbriciformis
GCATCTAATAGGGAGTCAAATACTAGAGTCCGTGAACATTGCTCCAAAGTCAGGATTTTTTGTGTGGATTTAATGTGCATAATAACTTGAAGTAAATAATGAAGATTAAAAACCAATTGCAAACAAAATAAAACAAAATTAACTAAAAGCTTACCTTTTTTATATTTGCATAGTATGTATATATTATTAATGTTGTAAATACAAATATTTATATATCTAGAAAGGCTGGTCCTAAAGAGGTAGGCATTTTTCGGAGGTCTCAAGAAGGTAAGAAATACAAGAATGTGTGTGTGTGTGTGTGTGTGTGTGTGTGTGTGTGTGTGTGTGTGTGTGTGTGTGTGTGTGTGTGTGTGTGTGTGTGTGTAACCGAAATCATGGCCCCAATACGGTAAACCATTGTATCTAATAGAGAGCCAAATACTAGAGTCCGTGAACATTGCTCCAAAGTCAGGATTTTTGGTTGATTTAATGTGCATAACAACTTGAAGTAAATAATGAAGATTAAAAACCAATTGCAAACAAAACAAAACTAAATTAACTAAAAGCTTACCTTTTTTATATTTGCATAGTATGTATATATTATTAATGTTGTAAATACAAATCTTTATATATCTAGAAAGTGTGGTCCTAAAGAGGTAGGCATTTTTCGGAGGTCTCAAGAAGGTAAGAAATACAAGAGTGTGTGTCTCTGTGTGTGTGTGTGTGTGTGTGTGTGTGTGTGTGTGTGTGTGTGTGTGTGTGTGTGTGTGTGTGTGTGTGTGTGTGTGCGTGCGTTTAACCGAAATCATGGTCCCAATACGGTAAACCATTGCATCTAATAGAGAGCCAAATGCTAGAGTCCGTGAACATTGCTCCAAAGTCAGGATTTTTTTGTGGATTTAATGTGCATGATAACTTGAAGTAAATAATGAAGATTAAAAACTAATTGCAAACAAAACAAAACAAATGTTACTAAAAGCTTACTTTTTTTTATATTTGCATAGTATGTACATATTATTAATGTTGTAAATACAAATCTTTATATATCTAGAAAGGCTGGTCCTAAAGAGGTAGGCATTTTTCGGAGGTCTCAAGAAGGTAACAGATACAAGAATGTGTGTGTGTGTGTGTGTGTGTGTGTGTGTGTGTGTGTGTGTGTGTGTGTGTGTGTGTGTGTGTGTGTGTGTGTGTGTCTGTGTGTGTGTGCGTGCGTGTAACCGAAATCATGGTCCCAATACGGTAAACCATTGCATCTAATAGAGAGCCAAATGCTAGAGTCCGTGAACATTGCTCCAAAGTCAGGATTTTTTTGTGGATTTAATGTGCATGATAACTTGAAGTAAATAATGAAGATTAAAAACTAATTGCAAACAAAACAAAACAAATGTTACTAAAAGCTGACTTTTTTTTATATTTGCATAGTATGTACATATTATTAATGTTGTAAATACAAATCTTTATATATCTAGAAAGGCTGGTCCTAAAGAGGTAGGCATTTTTCGGAGGTCTCAAGAAGGTAACAGATACAAGAATGTGTGTGTGTGTGTGTGTGTGTGTGTGTGTGTGTGTGTGTGTGTGTGTGTGTGTGTGTGTGTGTGTGTGTGTGTGTGTGTCTGTGTGTGTGTGCGTGCGTGTAACCGAAATCATGGTCCCAATACGGTAAACCATTGCATCTAATAGAGAGCCAAATGCTAGAGTCCGTGAACATTGCTCCAAAGTCAGGATTTTTTTGTTGATTTAATGTGCATAATAACTTGAAGTAAATAATGAAGATTAAAAACCAATTGCAAACCAAAAAAAACAAAATTAACTAAAAGCTTACTTTTTTTTATATTTGCATAGTATGTATATATTATTAATGTTGTGAATATAAATCTTTATATATCTAGAAAGGCTGGTCCTAAAGACGTAGGCATTTTTCGGAGGTCTCAAGAAGGTAAGAAATACAAGAATGTGTGTGTGTGTGTGTGTGTGTGTGTGTGTGTGTGTGTGTGTGTGTGTGTGTGTGTGTGTGTGTGTGTGTGTTTTCTTTTCTTTTTTCCCTTTGAAATAGTTGTCGAGCACTTTGTGCGTGAAACAATGTTTCATGGATTTGTGAGAACTGTTTGTTACTTTTACTTCCTGGGTTGGTCAAACACTCGCCTCAGCACACCCAGCTTGTCGACCACTTCCCGCGTGGGTCCCTCCAGTTGGCAGAACGGACCCATCTTGGCCTGCAGCCCGGAGAAGATGTCGGTCTGGACCAAGGCGGGGCAAAGGGCGTTGAAGCGCACGCCGTAGCCCAACCTGGCGGAGATATCCTGGCGACACAGCAGTTTTATCACCATGGTTACACTTCCACTCGGCCCAGGCGTGGGGGACGTTCGGCGCTCACCGCCATGGCTCGTGTGAAGACGTTGACGGCGCTCTTGGTGGCGCTGTAGACGGGCAGGCCTGGCAGAGGTTTGAACGCTGCAGGGCGAGAGAGAACATTGAAGAACTCTTCCTCTTCTGTCCTTTAGGGGGCAGTAAAGAGCAGTAGCGACCTGGCAAGTCACTGCTTGGTTGAAGCGTCAAAACGACCAAATATGGGCGTAGTTCCTACCTCCGGGCCGCACTTGTGCACTATCTTATAAGGAGAATGAGACATAGTAAACGTTTTGTCAACTGTTTTTCTCCATCGTTGCTGTGCTAGAACCCAGGTTAATACTGCCATGCTTTTATTTTGAAGCTCACTTTGCGCCGCACAGGAAGTCACTGTGTGCACTTGTGAAACTAGATCTCCAGCCATTTGCGGACCGTAAGCTAATTTTTTTAACAGTCCACCGCACAATTGTTAGCGTTAGAATATTAGCATGTTAGCTTTTTTGCTAATTTTGCAGGTATACACCTCAGCATCAAATATTTTGTTTCTTGACGAACGCTACCTGTTAGCATGCTAACGTTTTATTTTTATTTTTTTAGCTAGTTTTGTATGTATACACCTCAGTCATATTTTGGTACTTGATGCATGCTAACGTAAGTAAGGTGTTTTGTTTTTTTTTAGCTAGTTTTGTATGTACACACCTTAGTCATATTTTGGCACTTGATGCATGCTAACGTAAGTAAGCTGGTTTTTTGTTTGTTTTTGTTTTTTAGCTAATTGTGTATGTATACACCTAAGTCATATTTTGGTACTTGATGCATGCTAACGTAAGTAATCTGGCTTTTTATTTATTTTATTTTTTTTAATCTAATTTTGTATGTATACACTTCAGTCATATTTTGGCACTTGATGCATGCTAACGTAAGTAAGCTGTAATTTGTATTTTTTTATTTTATTTTTTTAGCTAGTTTTGTATGTATACACCTTAGTCATATTTTGGCACTTTATGCATGCTAACGTAAGTAAGCTGTTTTTTTGTTTGTTTTTGTTTTTTAGCTAATTTTGTATGTATACACCTCAGTCATATTTTGGTACTTGATGCATGCTAACGTAAGTAAGCTGGGTTTTTTTTTTTTTTTTTTTTTTTAGCTAGTTTTGTATGTATACACCTTAGTCATATTTTGGGACTTGATGCATGCTAACGTAAGTAAGCTGTTTTTTGTTGTTGGTTTTTTTTAGCTAGTTTTGTATGTATACACCTCAGTCATATTTTGGCACTTGATGCATGCTAAAGCAAGTAAGCTGTTTTTTTTGGTTGTTTTTGTTGTTTAGCTAGTTTTGTATGTATACACCTCAGTCATATTTTGGTACTTGATGCATGCTAACGTAAGTAATCTGTTTTTTTGGGGGGGTTTTTTAGCTAGTTTTGTATGTATACATCTCAGTCGTATTTTAAGACTTGATGCATGCTTACGTAAGTGAGCTGGCTTTTTATTTTATTTAATTTTTTATCTAATTTTGTATGTAAACACCTCAGTCATATTTTGGTACTTGATGCATGCTAACGTAAGTAATCTCTTTTTTTTTTTTGTTTTAGCTAGTTTTGTATGTATACACCTCAGTCGTATTTTGGTACTTGATGCATGCTAATGTAAGTAAGCTGTTTTTGTTGTTGTTTTTGTTGTTTAGCTAGTTTTGTATGTATACACCTCAGTCATATTTTGGTACTTGATGCATGCTAACGTAAGTAATCTGTCTTTTTATTTTATTTTATTTTTTATCTAATTTTGTATGTATACACCTCAGTCATATTTTGGTACATGATGCATGTTAACGTAAGTAAGCTGGTTTTTGTTTTTGTTTTTGTTTTTTTAGCTAGTTTTGTATGTATACACCTTAGTCATATTTTGGTACTTGATGCATGCTAACGTAAGTAAGATGGCTTTATTCTTTTAGCTAATTTTGTATGTATACACTTCAGTAATATTTTGGTACTCGAGATGTCCGATAATGGCTTTTTTGCCGATATCCAATATTCCGATATTGTCCAACTCTTAATTACCGATTAAGTGGATATAGTAATAATAATTATATGAATAATGGATATAGTAATACTAATTATATGAATAGTTGATATCATAATAATAATTATATGAATAGTTGATATAGTAATAATAATAATATGAATAGTTGATATCATAATAATAATAATATGAATAGTTGATATAGTAATAATAATAATATGAATAATGGATATAGTAATAATAATAATGTGAATAGTGGATATAGTAATAATAATTATATGAATAGTTGATATAGTAATAATAATTATATGAATAGTGGACATAGTAATAATAATTATATGAATAGTTGATATAGTAATAATAATAATATGAATAGTGGATAAAGTAATAATAATTATATGAATAGTTGATATAGTAATAATAATAATATGAATAGTTGATATAGTAATAATAATAATATGAATAGTGGATAAAGTAATAATATGAATATGAATAATTGATATAGTAATAATAATTATATGAATAGTGGATAAAGTAATAATAATTATATGAATAGTTGATATAGTAATAATAATTATATGAATAGTGGATAAAGTAATAATAATAATATGAATAGTTGATATAGTAATAATAATTATATGAATAGTGGATAAAGTAATAATAATTATATGAATAGTTGATATAGTAATAATAATAATATGAATAGTTGATATAGTAATAATAATTATATGAATAGTGGATAAAGTAATAATAATTATATGAATAGTGGATAAAGTAATAATAATTATATGAATAGTTGATATAGTAATAATAATAATATGAATAGTGGATATAGTAATAATAATTATATGAATAATGGATATAGTAATAATAATTATATGAATAGTTGATATAGTAATAATAATAATATGAATAGTTGATATAGTAATAATAATTATATGAATAGTGGATAAAGTAATAATAATTATATGAATAGTTGATATAGTAATAATAATTATATGAATAGTGGATAAAGTAATAATAATTATATGAATAGTTGATACAGTAATAATAATTATGTGAATAGTGGATATAGTAATAATAATAATATGAATAGTGGATAAAGTAATAATAATAATATGAATAATTGATATAGTAATAATAATTATATGAATAGTGGATAAAGTAATAATAATTATATGAATAGTTGATATAGTAATAATAATTATATGAATAGTGGATAAAGTAATAATAATAATATGAATAGTTGAAATAGTAATAATAATTATATGAATAGTGGATAAAGTAATAATAATTATATGAATAGTTGATATAGTAATAATAATTATATGAATAGTGGATAAAGTAATAATAATTATATGAATAGTGGATAAAGTAATAATAATTATATGAATAGTTGATATAGTAATAATAATAATATGAATAGTTGATATAGTAATAATAATAATATGAATAGTGGATATAGTAATAATAATTATATGAATAGTGGATAAAGTAATAATAATTATATGAATAGTTGATATAGTAATAATAATGATATGAATAGTGGATAAAGTAATAATAATTATATGAATAGTTGATATAGTAATAATAATAATATGAATAGTGGATATAGTAATAATAATTATATGAATAATGGATATAGTAATAATAATTATATGAATAGTTGATATAGTAATAATAATAATATGAATAGTTCATATAGTAATAATAATTATATGAATAGTGGATAAAGTAATAATAATTATATGAATAGTTGATACAGTAATAATAATTATGTGAATAGTTGATATAGTAATAATAATTATATGAATAGTGGATAAAGTAATAATAATAATGTGAATAGTTGATATAGTAATAATAACTATATGAATAGTGGATAAAGTAATAATAATTATATGAATAGTTGATATAGTAATAATAATTATATGAATAGTGGATAAAGTAATAATAATTATATGAATAGTTGATATAGTAATAATAATAATATGAATAGTGGATAAAGTAATAATAATTATATGAATAGTGGATAAAGTAATAATAATTATATGAATAGTTGATATAGTAATAATAATAATATGAATAGTGGATATAGTAATAATAATAATAAGTAGTTGACCTGCCATGGATGAAATGTTGACAATGACACCTCCCTGTCCTCCAGCCATCTTGTTCATGTGCTGCAGTGCCAGGTAAGTTCCTCTGATCACTGCCACCTGCAGGGTGGGAGCAGGACTTGTTGCGTTCCAACAAGATGAAGATGAAGATGAAGATGAAGTCAACGCGTCAGAAAGAATCTTACCAAGTTGATGGCCACAGTCTTCTCAAAGTCGTCCTCGTTTAGAACACCTGCGTTGTTGCAGAGGACGTCCATCCTGCCAAACTTCTTCATGGTCGTCTCCAGGGCAGCTGGCAGCACACATGGCAACTTTAGAGTAGTCAGTGTGCAGCACTCACATATGACGACATTTAGTGGGAGTCAACTTCAGAGTAGTCAGTGTGCAGCACTCACATATGACGACATTTAGTGGGAGTCAACTTTAGAGTAGTCAGTGTGCAGCACTCACATATGACGACATTTAGTGGGAGTCAACTTTAGAGTAGTCAGTGTGCAGCACTCACATATGATGACATTTAGTGGGAGTCAACTTTAGAGTAGTCAGTGTGCAGCACTCACATATGATGACATTTAGTGGGAGTCAACTTTAGAGTAGTCAGTGTGCAGCACTCACATATGATGACATTTAGTGGGAGTCAACTTCAGAGTAGTCAGTGTGCAGCACTCACATATGATGACATTTAGTGGGAGTCAACTTTAGAGTAGTCAGTGTGCAGCACTCACATATGACGACATTTAGTGGGAGTCAACTTTAGAGTAGTCAGTGTGCAGCACTCACATATGACGACATTTAGTGGGAGTCAACTTTAGAGTAGTCAGTGTGCAGCACTCACATATGACGACATTTACTATGAGTGACACTGCCTTCTTCCTCTTGGACAGGAAGTGAATGCAAATATATATTTATATATTTATATAGCACCTTTTCTGTAGAGACTCAAAGCACTTTACATAGTGAACCCCATTATCTACATCCTATAATCATTATGATTATTATGATTACTATGATTATGATTATTTTGATTATTATGATTATTATTATTATTATTATTATTACCGGTATCATTATGATTATTTTTGATCATTATGATTATTATGATTATGATGATTATGACTATTATTATAGATTATGATGATTGTGTGTGTGGCACAGGTGTGTGAAGTGTCTTGCCCAAGGACACAACGGCATGGCGGAAGCAGGAATCGAACCTGAAACCTTCAAGTTGCTGGGACCAACTGAGCCACACTGACGCTTTTTTCTTTCTTTCTTCCCACTTTCTTCTTTTTTTCCTTCCTTCCTTCCCACTTACCCTCCTTTCTTCCTTTCTTTTGCCTTCCTTTCTTGCCTTCTTCCTTCTTATCTTCTTTCTTTCTTTCCTTCCTCCCTTCCTTGCTATCTCCTCTCCTTCCTTCTTTTTATTTCCTACTTTCCTTACTTCCTTCCATTCTTCCTTTTCTTTGAGGGTGTCCTTGATGTGTCCATCCCTCCCTCCTTCCTTCCTTCCTTCCTTCCTTCCTTCATTCACTCCTTCCTTTCTTCCTTCCCTCATTCCTTGTTTCCCTCCTTCCATATTGCACACCATAGAAGACAACAATGCTGTGCTATTGTTTCAAAGTCATGGATCTGATTTACTCACAATGTCCACAAGATGGCAGCAAAGTTCAGAGACTGCCCGGTATTTAAGAATAATTTGAAGGCACTCTAGTAGATTTCTGCCCCGGGCCTTTCCGTGTAGTTGTGACTGGTGTTAGGTACTATTTATAATGTGTGTTTTTGAAGCAGGTACTATTTATAGTGTGTGTTTCAGGAAGCAGGTACTATTTAGTGTTTATTTCAGGAAGCAGGTACTATTTATAGTAAGTTTCGGGGAGCAGGTACTATCAGGTACTATTTATAGTGTTTACTTCAGGAAGCAGATACTAGCTGGTACTATTTATATTGTTTATTTCAAT
The DNA here is from genome assembly GCF_033978685.3 of Nerophis lumbriciformis. Lineage (NCBI taxonomy): Eukaryota > Metazoa > Chordata > Actinopteri > Syngnathiformes > Syngnathidae > Nerophis > Nerophis lumbriciformis. The sequence continues at coordinate 48,398,420 of NC_084556.2, forward strand.
AGGCAGGTACTAACAGGTACTATTTATAGTGTGTTTCAGGGAGCATGTACTATTTATAGTGTTCAAATCAGGAAGTAGGTACTAGTTGGTACTATTTATAGTGTTTATTTCAGGAAGCAGGTACTATTTAGTGTTTATTTCAGGAAGCAGGTACTATTTATAGTGTTTACTTCAGGAAGCAGACACTAGCTGGTACTATTTATATTGTTTACTTCAGTAGGCAGGTACTATTTAGTGTTTATTTCAGGAAGCAGGTACTATTTATAGTGTTTACTTCAGGAAGCAGATACTAGCTGGTACTATTTATATTGTTTACTTCAGTAGGCAGGTACTAACAGGTGCTATTCATAGTGTGTTTCAGGGAGCATGTACTATTTATAGTGTTCAAATCAGGAAGAAGGTACTAGTTGGTACTATTTATAGTGTTTATTTCAGGAAGCAGGTACTATTTAGTGTTTATTTCAGGAAGCAGGTACTATTTATAGTGTTTACTTCAGGAAGCAGATACTAGCTGGTACTATTTATATTGTTTACTTCAGTAGGCAGGTACTAACAGGTGCTATTTATAGTGTGTTTCAGGGAGCATGTACTATTTATAGTGTTCAAATCAGGAGGAAGGTACTAGTTGGTACTATTTATAGTGTTTATTTCAGGAAGCAGGTACTATTTAGTGTTTATTTCAGGAAGCAGGTACTATTTATAGTGTTTACTTCAGGAAGCAGATACTAGCTGGTACTATTTATATTGTTTACTTCAGTAGGCAGGTACTAACAGGTACTATTTATAGTGTGTTTCAGGGAGCATGTACTATTTACAGTGTTCAAATCAGGAAGAAGGTACTAGTTGGTACTATTTATAGTGTTTATTTCAGGAAGCAGGTACTATTTAGTGTTTATTTCAGGAAGCAGGTACTATTTATAGTGAGTTTCGGGGAGCAGGTACTATCAGGTACTATTTATAGTGTTTACTTCAGGAAGCAGATACTAGTTGGTACTATTTATATTGTTTATTTCAGTAGGCAGGTACTAACAGGTACTATTTATAGTGTGTTTCAGGGAGCAGGTACTATTTATAGTGTTCAAATCAGGAAGAAGGTACTAGTTGGTACTATTTATAGTGTTTATTTCAGGAAGCAGGTACTATTTATAGTGTTTATTTCAGGAAGCAGGTACTATTTATAGTGAGTTTCGGGGAGCAGGTACTATCAGGTACTATTTATAGTGTTTACTTCAGGAAGCAGATGCTAGTTGGTACTATTTATATTGTTTATTTCAGTAGGCAGGTACTAACAGGTACTATTTATAGTGTGTTTCAGGGAGCAGGTACTATTTATAGTGTTCAAATCAGGAAGAAGGTACTAGTTGGTACTATTTATAGTGTTTATTTCAGGAAGCAGGTACTATTTATAGTGTTTATTTTAGGAAGCTGGTACTATTTATTTGTTTATTTCAGTAGGCAGGTACTAACAGGTACTATTTATAGTGTGTTTCAGGGAGCAGGTACTATTTATAGTGTTCAAATCAGGAAGAAGGTACTAGCTGGTACTATTTATAGTGTTTATTTCAGGAAGCAGGTACTATTTATAGTGTTTATTTTAGGAAGCAGGTACTATTCATAATGTTTATTCAGGAAGCCGCTACAAGCTGGTACTATTTATAATGTGTTTTAGGTAACAGGTACTATTTATAATGTGTGTTTTAGGAAGCGGGTACTAGCAGATACTATTAAACATGTGTTTTTTAGGCAGCAGGTACTTGCAGATACTCTTTATAGTGTGTGTTTTAGGGAGAAGGTACTAGCAGATACTATGGATAATGTGTGTTTTATGGAACAGGTACTAGCAGATACTATTTATAATGTGTGTTTCGGGGAGCATGTACAAGCAGATACTATTTATAGTGTATGTTTTAGGGAGCAGGTACTATTTATAATGGTGTGCTTTAGGGAGCAGGTACTAGTTATAATGTGTTTTGGGGAGCAGGTACTATTTATAGTATGTGTTTTAGGGAGCAGGTACTAGCTGATACTATTCATAATGTGGGTTTTAGGGTGCAGGTACTAGCAGATGCTTTCATAATGTGTGTTTCAGGGAGCAGGTACTAGTAGGTACTATTTATGTGTGTTTCAAGGAGCAGTTACTAGCAGATACTATTTACAGTGTGTTTTAAGGAGCAGATACGAGCTGATACTATTTATAATGTGTGTTTTAGTGGGCAGATATGAGCAGGTACTATTTATAATGTGTGTTTTAGGGAACAGGTACTAGCAGGTACTATTTATAATGTGTGTTTTAGTGGGCAGATATGAGGAGGTACTATTTATAATGTGTATTTTAGGGATCAGGTACTAGCAGGTACTATTTATAATGTGTGTTTTAGGGAGCAGGGACGACCAGATTATATTTATAATGTGTTTTAGGGAGCAGGTACTAGCTGATACTATTCATAATGTGGGTTCCAGGGCGCATGTACTAGCAGATACTTTCATAGTGTGTGTTTCAGGGAGCAGGTACTAGCAGGTACTATGTATAATGTGTGTTTCAGGGAGCAGATACTATTTATGTGTGTTTTAGGGAGCAGTTACTAGCAGGCACTATTTATAATGTGTGTTTTAGGGAGCAGGTACTACCTGATAACTATTTATAATGTGTGTTTTAGGGAGCAGGTACTAGCTGACACTATTTATAATATGTGTTTCAGGTAGCAGGTACTAGTAGGTACTATGTATGTGTGTTTCAAGGAGCAGTTACTAGCAGATACTATTTATAGTGTGTTTTAAGAAGCTGATACTATTTATAATATGTGTTTTAGGGAGCAGGTACTAGCTGATACTATTTATAATGTGTGTTTTAGAGAGTCGGTACTAGCAGGTACTATTGATACTGTGTTTTAGGGAGCAGGTACGAGCTGATACTATTCATAATGTGGGTTTCAGGGCGCAGGTACTAGCAGACATTTTCATAATATGTGTTTCAGGGAGCAGGTACTAGCAGGTACTATGTACAATGTGTGTTTCGGGGAGCAGGTACTAGCAGGTACTATTCATGTGTGGTTTAGGGGGCAGTTACTAGCAGGTACTATTTATAATGTGTGTTTTAGGGAGAAGGTACTAGCTGATACTATTTATAATATGTGTTTCAGGGAGCAGGTACTAGTAGGTACTATTTATGTGTGTTACAAGGAGCAGTTACTAGCAGGTACTATTTATAGTGTGTTTTAAGGAGCAAGCAGTAGCTGATACTATTTATAATGTGTGTTTTAGGGGGCAGATACGAGCAGGTACTATTTATAATGTGTGTTTCAGGGAGCAGGTACTAGCAGGTACTATTTATAATGTGTGTTTCAGGGAGCAGTTACTAGCAGGTACTATTTATAATGTGTGTTTCAGGGAGCAGTTACTAGCAGGTACTATTTATAATGTGTTTTAAGGAGCAGGTAGTAGCTGATACTATTTATAATGTGTGTTTTAGGGGGCAGATACGAGCAGGTACTATTTATAATGTGTGTTTCAGGGAGCAGTTACTAGCAAGTACTATTTATAATGTGTGTTTCAGGCAGCAGGTACTTGCAGATACTCTTTATAGTGCGTGTTTTAGGGAGAAGGTACTAGCAGATACTATTTATAATGTGTGTTTTATGGAACAGGTACTAGCAGATACTAGTTATAATGTGTGTTTCAGGGAGCATGTACAAGCAGATACTATTTATAGTGTATGTTTTAGGGAGCAGGTACTTGCAGATACTATTAATAGTGTGTTTTCGGGAGCAGGTACTAGTTATAATGTGTTTTGGAGAGCAGGTGCGATTTAAAGTATGTTTTAGGGAGCAGGTACTAGCTGACACTATTCATAATGTGTACTTAAGGGAGCAGGTACTAGCAGGTACTATTTATGTGTGTTTTCGGGAGCAGTTACTATTTATAATGTGTGTTTTAGGGAGCAGGTACTACCTGATACTATTTATAATGTGTGTCTGAGGGAGAAGGTACTATCTGATACTAAGTATAATATGTGTTTCAGGGAGCAGGTACTAGTAGGTACTATTTATGTGTGTTTCAAGGAGCAGTTACTAGCAGATACTATTTATAGTGTGTTTTAATCAATCAACTTTATTTATAAAGCACATTAAAAATTTAGAGCAGGTAGTAGCTGATACTATTTATAATGTGTGTTTTAGGGAGCAGGTACTAGCTGATACTATTTATAATATGTGTTTTAGGGAGCAGGTACTAGCTGATACTATTTATAATATGTGTTTTAGGGAGCAGGTACTAGCTGATACTATTTATAATGTGTGTTTTAGGGAGTCGGTACTAGCAGGTACTATTGATACTGTGTTTTAGGGAGCAGGTACGAGCTGATACTATTCATAATGTGGGGCGCAGGTACTAGCAGGTACTATTTATGTGTGGTTTAGGGAGCAGTTACTAGCAGGCACTATTTATAATGTGTGTTTTAGGGAGAAGGTACTAGCTGGTACTATTTATAATATGTGTTTCAGGGAGCAGGTACTAGTAGGTACTATTTATGTGTGTTACAATGAGCAGTTACTAGCAGGTACTATTTATAGTGTGTTTTAAGGAGCAAGTAGTAGCTGATACTATTTATAATGTGTGTTTTAGGAGGCAGATACGAGCAGGTACTATTTATAATGTGTGTTTTAGGAGGCAGATACGAGCAGGTACTATTTATAATGTGTGTTTTAGGAGGCAGATACGAGCAGGTACTATTTATAATGTGTGTTTCAGGGAGCAGTTACTAGTAGGTACTAATTATAATGCGTGTTTCAGGGAGCAGTTACTAGCAGGTACTATTTATAATGTGTGTTTCAGGGAGCAGTTACTAACAGGTACTATTTATAATGTGTGTTTCAGGGAGCAGTTACAAGCAGGTACTATTTATAATGTGTGTTTCAGGGAGCTGATACTAGCAGGTACTATTTATAATGTGTGTTTCAGGGAGCAGTTACTAGCAGGTACTATTTATAATGTGTGTTTTAGGGGGCAGATACGAGCAGGTACTATTTATAATGTGTGTTTCAGGGAGCAGTTACTAGCAGGTACTATTTATAATGTGTGTTTTAGGGAGCAGTTACTAGCAGGTACTATTTATAATGTGTGTTTCAGGGAGCAGTTACTAGCAGGTACTATTTATAATGTGTGTTTCAGGGAGCAGTTACGAGCAGGTACTATTTATAATGTGTGTTTCAGGGAGCAGTTACTAGCAGGTACTATTTATAATGTGTGTTTCAGGGAGCAGTTACTAGCAGGTACTATTTATAATGTGTGTTTCAGGGAGAAGTTACTAGCAGGTACTATTTATAATATGTGTTTCAGGGAGCAGTTACTAGCAGGTACTATTCATAATGTGTGTTTCAGGGAGCAGTTACTAGCAGGTACTATTTATAATATGTGTTTCAGGGAGCAGTTACTAGCAGGTACTATTCATAATGTGTGTTTCAGGGAGCAGTTACAAGCAGGTACTCTTTATAATGTGTGTTTCAGGGAGCAGTTACTAACAGGTACTAATTATAATGTGTGTTTCAGGGAGCAGTTACTAGCAGGTACTATATATAATGTGTGTTTCAGGGAGCAGTTACTAGCAGGTACTAATTATAATGTGTGTTTCAGGGAGCAGTTACTAGCAGGTACTAATTATAATGTGTGTTTCAGGGAGCAGTTACTAGCAGGTACTATTCATAATGTGTGTTTCAGGGAGCAGTTACTAGCAGGTACTATTCATAATGTGTGTTTCAGGGAGCAGTTACTAGCAGGTACTATATATAATGTGTGTTTCAGGACAACTTACAAGACCAAATAAAAAGTATTATTGTTGTTTTGGAATAAAAGTGAAATAGTTTGGGTCAAGTTGACCAAAGTTGATATTTGAGGAGCATGACAAAGTTTCCCACAGCAGAGAAAGAAGAACAAATGTGGTGACTCACAGCACAAACTGGTTGTGGGTTTCATTCCTCAGGCAAGAATTAGCAAGGCAGGTTTGAACAAGAGAAGTGCTTTGAGTCACTGCAGGTTTAAAAAGTCATGCATCTTCAGTCAAAGTCTCAAGAAGATTTATATTTGAATATAAACAGGAAGTCGGTCATCTTGATTTCCGTCACTAAAAACAAGGCTCGTATATCAACCAACTCCTTCAAGGGACTTTGACCGAATGAGCCGCGGTTCAAACCAGAGATACGAGACAAATGGGCGATAATAAAACGCCAAGGAATGTTGCCTACGTCACATGATGTGGGCGTGGCTTGGAGACACACTTTGATCTCGTGGCTCGCCACAATATTCCACACAACACACTTGAATCATTTGTCTTTGACAAATTCAGATCTTGGTCATAATTGGTACAAAAGATGATGATGACACCCTAAGGTGCCGTATGCGTCAGTACCTATTTGTACCCAATCAGAGTGGGCGGAGCCTGGCGGCGAAAACTACTCCACGCCATCATTGATTGAACTGTCATTACTTCAACACTTTAGATCTTATCAATTATTTGATCTAACACCCCCCCCCCCCCTAGGAAGAAGAAAACATTTTGCGCCCCCCCCCCCCCCCCCCCACACACAACTATAAATAGTCTTAGTTTGTTTGAAAACGTGCTATAAGTACACCTCTGCATAACATTGTATCCTTAGTAAAAGAAAACGGAAGAAAAAAAGAAAAAATGTATTAAAATAAATAAACAATTTGTACTGATTTATTTTGAAGGTACGAGCAGGTACTATTTGTAGTGTGTGTTTCAGGAGGCAGGTACTATTTAGTGTTTATTTCAGAAAGCAGGTACTATTTATAGTGTTTTCTTCAAAAATCAAGTACTAGCAGGTACGATCTATAGTGTTTATTCCAGGAAGCTGGTACCAGCAGGTACTATTTATGGTGTGTTTCGAGGAGCAGGTACGATTTACAGTGTTTATTTCAGGAAGCAGGTACTAGCGGGTACTATATATAATGTGTGTTTTATGGAACAGGTACTAGCAGATACTATTCATAATGTGCGTTTTAGGGAGCAGGTACTATTTATATTCTGTGTTTTAGGGAGCGGGTACTAGCAGGTACTATGTATAATGTGTGTTTCGGGGAGAAGGTACTAGAAGATACTATTTATGTGTGTTTCAGGGAGCAGTTACTAGCAGGTACTATTTATAGTGTGTGTTTTAGGGAGCAGGTACTACCTGGTACTATTTATAATGTGTGTTTGAGGGAGAGGGTACTAGCTGATACTATATATAGTATGTGTTTCAGGGAGCAGGTACTAGCATATACTTTCATATTGTGTGTTTCAATGAGCAGGTACTAGTAGGTACTATTTATAATGTGTGTTCTAGGGAACGGGTACTAGCAGATACTATTCATAGTGTGTATTAAGGAGCAGGTACGAGCTGATGCTATTTATAATGTGTGTTTTAAGGAGCAGGTACTAGCTGATACTATTTATAATGTGTGTTTTAGAGAGCAGGTACTACCTGATACTATTTATAATGTGTGTTTGGGGGAGAGGGTACTAGCTGATACTATTTATAATATGTGTTTCAGGGAGCAGGTACTAGCATTTACTTTCATATTGTGTGTTTCAGGGAGCAGGTACTAATAGGTACTATTTATAATGTGTGTTTTAGGGCTCATGTACTAGCAGGTACTATTTATAGTGTGTTTTAAGGAGCAGGTACTCGCTGATATTATTTATATAGTGTGTTTTAAAGAGCAGGTACTACCTGATGCTATTTATCATGTGTGTTTGGGGGAGAGGGTACTAGCTGATACTATTTATAATATGTGTTTCAGGGAGCAGGTAATAGCATGTACTTTCATATTGTGTGTTTCAGGGAGCAGGTACTAGTAGGTACTATTTATAATGTGTGTTCTAGGGAACAGGTACTAGCAGATACTATTCATAGTGTGTTTTAAGAAGAAGGTACGAGCTGATACTATTTATAATGTGTGTTTTAAGGAGCAGGTACTACCTGATACTATTTATAATGTGTGTTTTAAGGAGCAGGTACTACCTGATACTATTTATAATGTGTGTTTTAAGGAGCAGGTACTACCTGATACTATTTATAATATGTGTTTCAGGGAGCAGGTACTAGCATATACTTTCATATTGTGTGTTTCAGGGAGCAGGTACTAGTAGGTACTATTTATAATGTGTGTTCTAGGGAACAGGTACTAGCAGATACTATTCATAGTGTGTTTTAAGGAGAAAGTACGAGCTGATACTATTTATAATGTGTGTTTTAAGGAGACTGATACTATTTATAATGTGTGTTTTAAGGAGCAGGTACTACCTGATACTATTTATAATGTGTGTTTTAAGGAGCAGGTACTACCTGATACTATTTATAATATGTGTTTCAGGGAGCAGGTACTAGCATATACTTTCATATTGTGTGTTTCAGGGAGCAGGTACTAGTTGGTACTATTTATAATGTGTGTTTTAGGAAACATGTACTAGCAGGTACTATTTATAGTGTGTTTTAAGGAACAGGTACTAGCTGATACTATTTATAATGTGAGTTTTAGGGAGCAGGTACTTGCTAATACTATTTATAATGTGTGTTTAAGCGAGCAGGTACTAGCAGATACTATTAAAAGTGTGTTTAAGGAACAGATACTAGCAGATACTATTTATAGTGTGTTTTAGGGAACAGGTACTAGCAAGTACTATTTAAAATATGTGTTTTATGGAACAGGTACTAGCAGATACTATTTATAGTGTGTTTTAAGGAGCAGGTACTAGCTGATACTACTTATATAGTGTGTTTTAAGGAGCAGGTACTAGTTGATACTATTTATAATGTGTGTTTGAAGGAGCAGGTACTAGCTGTTACTATTTATAATGTGTGTTTTAGGGAGCAGGTACTTGCAGGTACTATTAATAATGTGTGCTTCAGGGGGCAGGGACGACCAGATTCTATTTGTAATGTGTTTTAGGGAGTTGGTACTAGCAGGTACTATTTATACCGTGTTTTGGGGAGCAGGTACTATTCATAGTGTGTGTTTTAGGGAGCAGATTTATTTTTTCCAAACAAAATGAGGACGGACAGCTGCAATGCGCGCAAATACTCCAAAGATAATTATTACATATATAAATTTTAAGGGAGGTACAGATAGTATTTAAAGGCTGCTAAATGCATACTGGTTTGAGTCGGGGTTGTGTTTATCAGCTATCCCAGGATGCAACGGGACACTTAAAACCAGAATCAGCTTCAATGGCCACGTATGTTTAGCACACAAGGAATGTGACTTGCTAGACTCTGCTCTCTTTGTTCAATGCTCGCAATAACAACAAACTCAGCAACTACGAGCGTGTGCAGTACCGAAGACGGCCACCGTGCACCGGTGATGCGCTACTGCGTTGGTTTTTGGCTAATTTGGGGGCTAAGTCCTTGTTTTTTCACGACAGAAAAAGCCACAATATTGCGTCAGCAACATTTACCTTTCATCTGCTCCTCTGATTGGACGTCACAACTCAGGAACAAAGCTCGGTCTTTACCGTCCTCCTTGTTCAGAGCTTCCATGAGGATCCTTCCGGCACTTTCATCCACGTCCAACAGAACCACCTGCAGCACAAAGACAGTATATATATATATCTACATATACGTCTATATAAAGTATCACTACGTCTGTCTATATGCTGTCCTCAGAATGATTGCCAAAGATGGGCACAATTCCGCCCACAAAGTGCAGATCCCCTTTAAGAGCTATACCGTCTTAAAGGGGAACTTTAGGTGCCTTTAGGATATTGTCTGTAGAACTTTGAGAACAAATATATATGTATATATATATATATATATATGTATATATCAGTGACGTGCAGTCACTAGAGGCAGGTGAGGCGGGGCCTCACCTGCCATCATGGAAAGAAAAAAAATGTAAAAAGAAAACATTTTTATTAAATTGTTATATGTATCCAGTGATTATACTATAAAGTTATTTTCCATTTAACTTCGCCAGTTTTAGATTATTTTTATTCAAAATCGCTGAATTTTCACATTTGCAGAAGCCAGTTGAGGCACGTCACTCAGTGCCTCAACATGGATTGCGGACTCGGCTAACTGCTGGCCTGCTGTGCAGTGAGACTGTGTTGCTATATGAACTATATTATACATTTCCATAGTTTAGTTAGCTGAGGTATATAATACAGTGTATTTTGTCAACAACTGTATGTGTGTAACGTATTTCTTGTGCTGAGCGATCATAAAACGGCTGCAAAAGCTGAGGCTCCAGTAATCCCGCCTCCTGCACCCCCGCCGTAGATTTCAACCCCTGACGGGAGTGTTATATCAACTAAAGCCCACACTTAAACTTTCCACGTGCAAGATTGAATCTATTTAAAAAAGTTATATCATAAGAAGCCAAAAAGTGCAAAAACAATAATGTTCGTGTTGGAGGAGTTGTGAATGACTGCAGGGCCACAACATTAGGTACACCTGCAGACTGCAGGTGTACCTAATTCACAACTCCTCCAACACGAACATTATTGTTTTTGCACTTTTTGGCTTCTTATTAAATAACTTTTGTAACCTATTTTTATGGGCTTTCCTCTTTGTGATGTTAAGTTCCTGTTATGCGCTGTTATACAGTATATGCCTTGAGCTCTTATTTTGAAGGCGCCAAGAGCGGAAGTGATGACACGTTGTAGTGGAGCGGAGGTTTTTGAAAGAAGGTAAATAAAGTGGTCCTCATGTAAACTGGAGCCTCCGTGTTTGTTATTTTGTAGTTTCATACAGTATAGGCGACATTTATAAACCCTCGGGTACACTTTTTTAAATAGATTCAATCTTGCACGTGGAAAGTTTAAGTGAGGGCTTTAGTTGATATAACACTCCTGTCAGGAGGTGCATTAATCCAGCACAACAGCGGCGAATGGACTTCATTTATAAGTTAGTAAAGGTAAGACCATAATAACGTTTTTTTTTATTAAATGTGCTTTTTTGTGTGCTACAGTTTGTATGTGTAAAGTTAAAGTTAAGTTAAAGTAGCAATGATTGTCACACACACACTAGGTGTAATGAAATGTGTCCTCTGCATTTGACCCATCCCCTTGATCACCCCCTGGGAGGTGAGGGGAGCAGTGGGCAGCAGCGGCGCTGCGCCCTGGAATAATTTTTGGTGATTTAACCCCCAATTCCAACCCTTGATGCTGAGTGCCAAGCAGGGAAGAATGCTTGTATGAGCTTTTAAACATAACCCGTTAACTGCTGCCAATCAAATGGTGAATAAGATACTCTTTAGGGTTCATATGTTTGTAAATCTGACTGTGATGAAGTCAGTGCCTCACCAGCCATCAACCTCACCGCACGTCACTGATATATATATATATATATATATATATATATATATATATATGTGTCGGCTGTCAAAGTTAAGGCATTAACTATAAGTTCTTTTAATGGCAATAATTGTATTAACGCGCATGCTTCCTGACTCCTTTTTGACCCTCGGCCCGTTCCGTAGCATGGGGGAATTGTTACGGCGGGGTCGCATTTTAATGCGCGGATCGTTTCCCCAAGATACAGGCAAGACAATGATTTAGTCTTCATAAATCAGTCCAGAATACAAAATACAGATAAACGGAAAAGTGTGCCGATTGCACGGGAAGCTACGGCAAAGCTAACGGAAAAGCTTAGCACAGAAAACAAGAAGCAAGAGTCGTCGAACGTAACTGTTGCCTGAAGCAAACAGGACAGCCAGACTGAGTGTGGCCAAAAGGAAGAAAAAAATAGCTTTCTGATTAGTGCCCGGTAGCAGGTGAGTGTCCCGAACACTAATCAGAGGCAGGTGGAAAATAATCAGCACCCATGGCAACCAGAATTAGGACTTTTCGATGCAAAAAGACAGGTCTATCTTCAAAACATGTCAATGCACCTTCTCAAACCAATCACACTTGTCCGACTTCAAAATAAAAGCGCTACTCTTTTGTTAGAATAATCATGTATATATTATCACACAACTTTATGCTTAAGGGCTGTTGCTATAGTTATTATCAATTGAGCTGAAGCTGTATTTTTTTTATCTGTGCAAAGCTGGCAATCCAAAAGATTGCAAGTCGTCGCGTATCAGTGTTGTGCCCAGACTCGGACTGCTGACTGCCAAGGCCGAAAATCGAGTACCGGAACACAGACAAAGCAGAGACGGGGCGATATCACCAGCGTCAACACATTTGGTTTTTATTAATAGTCATACAGTATATTGTGTCTAACTGGAGCTGCTTCAGTGATGTAACCAGGGACCTCCCAAATAAATAGAGGAAGCACGTGGGCTGGACTTTTAGAACGTAGTTTGGATCTGTAACTAGAGTACAGCTCAAAACACGTCTCCCATTAAATTGAGCAAAATGTAACTGTCTCTGCATGATTCCTTGCTTCTCGTCTGTTTAATAGATGTCATCAGTGTTTGAACCTGATGCCATCCGGTTTAACTAGATAAACAAAATAAAATTGTCTTTGTTGTCTTAAATTACGATCATGCTTTGTCAAAGATGTTTTGTCATGTAATCTGTGATATTTGCATCAGTAGAAATATGGGGGGATTTTTTTCTGGCTGGCTGAAATATTGTGTAAATTATTTTATAACATGTTCTACTCCTCAGTTACAGCATGTTTAACAGGCGGAATATTACAATGTATTCATAAATAAAGAAAGATAAGACATTGTCATGCAGGGATATGAATACCATTAACTTGTACAACATGTAATGTGCAGAATATCAGAAGCATTTATTCAGCTAGAAATATCACAGATTTACATTAGCTAACATCTTTGATAATCAAACCATGAACATAACAATCCACATTTTGTGTTATTAGTGTGTGAAACTGGTATCTAAACATAGTGTAGCTCTTCCTCGGAATGCAAGTGCTCCTACAGCCGGAAGACTATATATATATATATATATATATATATATATATATATATATATATATATATATATATATATGTGTGTGTGTGTATATATATATTCATATAAATATATATATTATATATATATATATATATATATATATATATATATATATATATATATATATATATATATATATATATATATATATATATATATATATATATATATAATGTATGTATCATATATATCATATATATATATGTTTTGACCCAAGTGTGTCATTTTGCAAATAGTCTGGAAATCAAGAAAATTGAATGTTGTGTTTGGAAAAGTGTTAAATCCTTTTGAAAAAAGTTCGTAAAATTGTGTGTAAGCAAATGGAAAAAACTGTAAAAGACTACTAACTTGTCTTAAAGTGTACAAAACAGTGTTAAAGACTGCTAAAGACTGCTGAAGTGGGTTAAAGTGGGCTAAAAAGCGCCCAAGTGTGTTAAAAAGTGCTAAAGACTGGTAAAGTGTGCTAAAGAGTGTTAAATAGGGCTAAAGTGTGTTAAAGAGTGTTAAAAATTGCCAAATGGTGTTAAAGAGTGCTAAATTGTGTTAAATAGTGCTAAAGTGTATTAAAGAGTGTTAAAGAGTGCTCAAGTGTGTTAAAGAGTGTTAAAGAGTGCTAAAGTGTGTTAAAAAGTGCTAAAGACTGTTAACGTGTGTTAAAAAGTGTTAAAGAGTGTTAAAGAGTGGAAAAGAAGTGTTGTAAAGTGCACTAAAGAGTGTTTAAAAAAGTTTTGTCAAAGAGTGGAAAAGTGCTAAAGAGTGTTAAAGAGTACCAAAGCGTGTTAAAGAGGGGTTCAAGTGTGCAAAAGAGTGCTAAAGAGTGCTAAAGACTGCTGAAGTGGGTTAAAGTGGGCTAAAGAGCGCCGAAGTGTGTTAAAAAGTGCTAAAGACTGGTAAAGTGTGCTAAAGAGTGTTAAATAGGGCTAAAGTGTGTTAAACAGTGTTAAAAAAGTGCCAAATGGTGTTAAAGAGTGCTAAATTGTGTTAAATAGTGCTAAAGTGTATTAAAGAGTGTTAAAGAGTACTCAAGTGTGTTAAAGAGTGCTCAAGTGTGTTAAAGAGTGTTAAAAAGTGCTAAAAACTGCTAACGTGTGTTAAAAAGTGTTAAAGAGTGCACAAGACTGCTGAGGTGTGTTAAAGAGTGTTAAAGAGTGGAAAAGAAGTGTTGTAAAGTGCACTAAAGAGTGTTTAAAAAAGTTTTGTCAAAGAGTGGAAAAGTGCTAAAGAGTGTTAAAGAGTACCAAAGCGTGTTAAAGAGGGGTTCAAGTGTGCAAAAGAGTGCTAAAGAGTGCTAAAGACTGCTGAAGTGGGTTAAAGTGGGCTAAAGAGCGCCGAAGTGTGTTAAAAAGTGCTAAAGTGTATTAAAGAGTGTTAAAGAGTGCTCAAGTGTGTTAAAGAGTGTTAAAGAGTGCTAAAGTGTGTTAAAAAGTGCTAAAAAAACTGCTAACGTGTGTTAAAAAGTGTTAAAGAGTGCACAAGACTGCTGAGGTGTGTTAAAGAGTGTTAAAGAGTGGAAAAGAAGTGTTGTAAAGTGCACTAAAGAGTGTTTAAAAAGTTTTGTCAAAGAGTGGAAAAGTGCTAAAGAGTGTTAAAGAGTACCAAAGTGTGTTAAAGAGGGGTTCAAGTGTGCAAAAGAGTGCTAAAGAGTGCTAAAGACTGCTGAAGTGGGTTAAAGTGGGCTAAAGAGCGCCGAAATGTCTTAAAAAGTGCTAAAGACTGGTAAAGTGTGCTAAAGAGAGTTAAATAGGGCTAAAGTGTGTTAAAGAGTGTTAAAATGTGTTAAAAAGTGCTAAATGGAGTTAAAGAGTGCTAAATTGTGTTAAATAGTGCTAAAGTGTATTAAAGAGTGTTAAAGAGTGCTAAAGTGTGTTAAAAAGTGCTAAAGAGTGCAAAAGACTGCTGAAGTGTAAAGAGTGGAAAAGACTGCAGAAGTGTGGTAAAGTGCACTAAAGAGTGTTTAAAAAAGTTTTGTCAAAGAGTCTAAAAGTGCTAAAGAGTGTTAAAGAGTACTAAAGCGTGTTAAAGAGGTGTTAAAGTGTGCTAAAGAGTGCTAAGGTGTGCTGAAAAAGAGTGTTAGAGAGTGTTCAAGAGTGCTAAAGTGTGGAAGATTTTGTTTAAGTGTTCTAAAGAGTGTTTAAGTGTGCCGAAGAAGAGGTCTGGAGAGAGTTAAAGAGTGCTAATGTGTGTTAGGTTTTGTTGAAGAATGGTAAAGTGTGCTAAAGAGTATTGGATTGTGCAAAAAAAAGAGTGCTGGAGAGTGTTAACGAGTGCTAAAGTGTTTTAAAGTATGCTAAAAAGTGCTAGAGCGCGTTAAAGAGTGCTACAGTGTGCTGAGTGCTAGAGAGTGTTAAAGAGTAGTTAAGTGTGTATACTAAAGAATGCTACAGAATTGTTGATAGTATTAAAGAGTGCTAAAGTGTGCTAAAGAGTGTGAAAGTGTAAAAGCGGACCAAACATGACACACAAGGACATTTTACTTGGACTTACCTTCGCTCCGTTTTTAAAAAGCACCTCGCTGATCGCTTTGCCGATCCCTCCTGCTGCTCCTGTCACCACGCACACTTTCCCGCTCACAGGCATCGCTGTGTGCTCGCAAGTGTGCCAAAGTGTGCTAAAAGACTGCTACTGTGTCTTAAAGTCTGCAAAAGAGTGCTAAAGACTGTTGAAGTTGGTTAAAGTGGGTTAAAGAGCGCCTAAGTGTGTTAAAAAAATACTAAGGACTGGTAAAGTGTGCTAAAGAGTGTTATATAGGGTTAAAGAGTGTTAAAGTGTGTTAAAAAGTGCTAAATAGTGTTAAAGAGTGCTAAATTGTGTTAAATAGAGCTAAAGATTGCTAAAGTGTATTAAAGAGTGTTAAAGAGTGCTGGAGTGTGTTAAATAGAGCTAAAGATTGCTAAAGTGTATTAAAGAGTGTTAAAGAGTGCTGGAGTGTGTTAAAGAGTGTTAAATAGTGCAAAAGACTACGGAAGTGTGGTAAAGTGCTCTAAAGAGTGTTTAAAAAAGATTTGTCAAAGAGTGTAAGACTGCTAAAGAGTGTTAAAGAGTGCAAAAGACTGCAGAAGTGTGTTAGTGTGCTAAAGTGCACTAAAGAGTGTTAAAAAATGTTTTGGGGTCAAAAAGTGTAAAAGTGCTAAAGAGTGTTAAAGAGTGCAAAAGACTGCAGAAGTGTGTTAGTGTGCTAAAGTGCACCAAAAAGTGTTAAAAAAAATTTGGAGGTCAGAAAGTGTAAAAGTGCGAAAGAGTGGTAAAGAGTACTAAAGTGTGTTAAAGAGGGGTTCAAGTGTGCTAAAGAGTGCTAAGGTGTGCTGAAGAAGAGTGTTAGAGAGTCTTAAAGAATGCTATAGTGTGCTCGATTTTGTTCAAGTGTGCTAAAGAGTGATAAAGTGTGCTGAAGAAGAGGTCTGGAGAGAGTTAAAGAGTGTTAGGTTTTGTTGAAGAATGTTAAAGTGTGCAAAGGAGTGTTAGATTGTGCTAAAAAAAAGAGTGCTGGAGAGTGTTAAAGAGTGCTAAAGTATGCTGAAAAAGTGCTAGAGAGCCTTAAAGAGTGCTGAAGTGTGCTGAAGAAGAGTGTTAAAAAGTGATTAAGTGTGTTAAAGTATGCAAAAAGAGTGCTACAGAATGTTAGATAGTACTAAAGTGTGCCAAAGCGCGCTAGAGTGTGTCAGATAGCACTGAAGTGTGCCAGAGAGTGTGAAAGTGTGCGGAATGATGTCGAAGTGTGGCTGCAGTAGAGGAAGAAGCATGCAAGGCACTTCCCACAACAAGTCTAAACATGGTCGCAGGAAGCTTGCTTCATCAAGTTGGCAAACGTCCTCGTTGTTTTCGACATTTTCAGACATTTTCCAACGACTTGCAGGCAGACTTTTTTTTTTCTGAAAGCAAATGAAACCCACAACCACCGAGCTAAAAAAAAAAAAAAGATCTCCAACCCCGACTCGGTGTCTTATTTTCATGCACACATTCCTACGTCCATCTTTGACCTCTGAGGGTACATTCTGTGGTACAACCGGTGCAAACGTCGCAATCACGTGTCGTGTCAACGTCCACGCGGGCTTCTAGGAGTGGACCAAAGGTGAAAATGTGTTTGAAAATGGAGTGAAATGAACGCTTGTGAACGTCACGCGTGTGTGGAGCCTACTAATTGCACGCTGCTGTCACAAAACACGTCGAAAAACAACATTTTTGCAATGAAGTTTGGTTGAAATGTTGTCCTAAACACCTGCATGTTCCTTGCGTGGCCACTAGAGGGAGCCAGAGTGCTGCAACAGGGCCTTTACAGCCTGTCTATGGCTTCCAATACAGTATACTATATATACAGTATATGACTGTGCACACAATTGAAGGTCTCTGAGAGGAATGTTTGCCTATCAGCTGCCTTCATGTTGGACACACCCAGCTGACAAAAAAAAACTCCTCTCAATCTTCTTCAGGGCTTCCTTGGCGTGACCGGACACGCCCCTGGAGCACGTTGACGTTGTGGGAGCGCTGCCAAAACATTTAGGGCACAGCCGTAGAGGTCAGAGATCGCGTCTGCAAACAATATTCTGCATAAAATAACATGTGGGGTGTTGGAATAATTGTTTGTAAGTTATCACAAAAGAAACGTGGTATTATGAATGCTGTCTTTCGAGGCCTAACAAGAGGAAGAAGGCTCGTGAAACGCCACTGTGATTTCAACACGGACAGATGACAGGATCTGCTCAACTCCCAGAGGAACTCTCTTTGAAGTGTTAAACGAACTCTCTTTGAAGTATTTCACAAACTCTCTTCCAACTATTTGGTAACTGAAGTCAACGCTATTTACGACCCGCTGCCCTCTTGAAGTCCCTGTGGTCAGGAGACGGGAGGGGTTATCCATTGTCCTCCAACACCTGCCCCAGCTGGATCCAGGAAGAGCCCAGGCCCGAGAAATCCGCTTCTTGGACTTCAAAGCGACCGAAAACAATGACTCTTTTACACACTTACCATTCCTGCTGTGACATATGTTGGTGCGTGAACATGGAACATCTGAATTAAAAGAGGAGACGAAAACCTTCTTCGTCAGAGCGTGGTGCAGGACTGTGCAGAGAGTGCAGTGATCATGTCTCTCCTCAATATTGAGTCCAAATTGAATTCCGGCCGGGCTGTATATATATATATATATATATATATATATATATATATATATATATATATATATATATATATATATATATATATATATATATACAGGTAAAAGCCAGTAAATTAGAATATTTTGAAAAACTTGATTTATTTCAGTAATTGCATTCAAAAGGTGTAACTTGTACATTATATTTATTCATTGCACACAGACTGATGCATTCAAATGTTTATTTCATTTAATTTTGATGATTTGAAGTGGCAACAAATGAAAATCCAAAATTCCGTGTGTCACAAAATTAGAATATTACTTAAGGCTAATACAAAAAAGGGATTTTTAGAAATGTTGGCCAACTGAAAAGTATGAAAATGAAAAATATGAGCATGTACAATACTCAATACTTGGTTGGAGCTCCTTTTGCCTCAATTACTGCGTTAATGCGGCGTGGCATGGAGTCAATGAGTTTCTGGCACTGCTCAGGTGTTATGAGAGCCCAGGTTGCTCTGATAGTGGCCTTCAACTCTTCTGCGTTTTTGGGCCTGGCATTCTGCATCTTCCTTTTCACAATACCCCACAGATTTTCTATGGGGCTAAGGTCAGGGGAGTTGGCGGGCCAATTTAGAACAGAAATACCATGGTCCGTAAAGCAGGCACGGGTAGATTTTGCGCTGTGTGCAGGTGCCAAGTCCTGTTGGAACTTGAAATCTCCATCTCCATAGAGCAGGTCAGCAGCAGGAAGCATGAAGTGCTCTAAAACTTGCTGGTAGACGGCTGCGTTGACCCTGGATCTCAGGAAACAGAGTGGACCGACACCAGCAGATGACATGGCACCCCAAACCATCACCCAACCATGCAAATTTTGCATTTCCTTTGGAAATCGAGGTCCCAGAGTCTGGAGGAAGACAGGAGAGGCACAGGATCCACGTTGCCTGAAGTCTAGTGTAAAGTTTCCACCATCAGTGATGGTTTGGGGTGCCATGTCATCTGCTGGTGTCGGTCCACTCTGTTTCCTGAGATCCAGGGTCAACGCAGCCGTCTACCAGCAAGTTTTAGAGCACTTCATGCTTCCTGCTGCTGACCTGCTCTATGGAGATGGAGATTTCAAGTTCCAACAGGACTTGGCGCCTGCACACAGCGCAAAATCTACCTGTGCCTGCTTTACGGACCATGGTATTTCTGTTCTAAATTGGCCCGCCAACTCCCCTGACCTTAGCCCCATAGAAAATCTGTGGGGTATTGTGAAAAGGAAGATGCAGAATGCCAGGCCCAAAAACGCAGAAGAGTTGAAGGCCACTATCAGAGCAACCTGGGCTCTCATAACACCTGAGCAGTGCCAGAAACTCATTGACTCCATGCCACGCCGCATTAACGCAGTAATTGAGGCAAAAGGAGCTCCAACCAAGTATTGAGTATTGTACATGCTCATATTTTTCATTTTCATACTTTTCAGTTGGCCAACATTTCTAAAAATCCCTTTTTTGTATTAGCCTTAAGTAATATTCTAATTTTGTGACACACGGAATTTTGGATTTTCATTTGTTGCCACTTCAAATCATCAAAATTAAATGAAATAAACATTTGAATGCATCAGTCTGTGTGCAATGAATAAATATAATGTACAAGTTACACCTTTTGAATGCAATTACTGAAATAAATCAAGTTTTTCAAAATATTCTAATTTACTGGCTTTTACCTGTGTATATATATATATATATATATATATATATTTTTTTTTTTTTTTTTTTTTTCTCGCGCACTAATTGACTGAAAAAGCACGCACTTAGCGCGATGACGTCATGTTATCGATGCATTTTTTAGACGATATGATATGCCTGAGCGGCTAGTAGACCCCGAGAGTAACAAGCGGTTGCCTTGTTGCCTTTCCATCAAGAAAAATAAATTAGTTTTTACTATAAGTTTGCTGGTTACAAGAAATTTAATGCCGAGCGCATATCATTATGTCAAGATAACGACACTAGCATTTACTTAATTTAAGAATATTTTAAAACATATTGAGAGAAAAGGTCTCTTTTTTTTTTCTATCAAGAAAAGTGGACTTGTTATTAGTGACAATATACTTGATTGATTGATTGATTTTTATTTCAAATATGCATAAAAACAAGAGCAAGCCTGATCCAATACAGTGCTATAGCCTTAACAGACATTATAACAAAATGAAAACAATGGAAAAGAGAAAACAAAAACAAATGAGCATTGGACTTTCTTATTTCTTTTTCTTCTTTTTTTTTTACATATTTGAAAAGGAGTGAGAAGAAGTTTACACTTATTTAATCCCACCCCTTTTCTTTAAATCATAAATTGCTCTGAGCTAGAACTACCTGTTCACTCAATGTACAAACTTAATGAACTTGTATATACATAAATTATAGATATATACATACATATGCACACTACACACATACATAGCCACACCATTACCACTAGAGATCATGGAAATGGTAACATGCCACCACAGCAACACCACTGCCTTAGTGGGTAGCCCCACACTCTTCTGTAACATAAACAAGCCAATATCAAAGCCCTTCTTCATCTCTGTACCTCTGGAATACCATATACCTGTACTTCTTTTTAAACTGGTCTATGTTTGGACATTGCTTTAACTCCTTATTCAAACCATTCCATAATTTCACTCCACAAATTGAAATACAAAAACTTTTAATGGTCGTTCTATAACTAAGCATTTTGAAATTTAAATTCCCCCTTAAATTATAACCGCCCTCTCGTGTGCTGAACAATTTTTGAATGCTTCCTGGGAGTTTATTTATGTTGGCTTTATACATTATTTGTGCAGTTTGATACAAAATAATATCATTTAATTTCAATATTTTTGACTGTAAGAATAGTGAGTGAGTATGGTCCAGATATCCAACCTTAGTTATTGAATTTAATGAGCTTTTATAATTATTCCCCCAGACTTCCACACAGTAGGTTAAGTATGGTAAGACTAATGAACAGTAAATAATTACTTTATTAATTTATAATTAATAAAATAACTTATTTTAAGGTATGTCTGGGTTCATTGAAGTTAGCTAATTTTACTTGTTTTGGAAAGTCTTGACAAGCCAAATGTTCTTGTTCTATTGGCAGATAATTTTGCTTAGTTCAAATAAAATACCCCTAATTTTTTTTTTTCTTGCTTTTGAACACTGACTTTTTGCAGTGTAGTACCTGACTGCACCCTAGCCAGGGATGCGGTGAAGACCTCAACGGCGGTAGATTTTTAAGAACTACCACAACGGCTGCGATGGCGGAAGAAGGCTGCAGCAGAAAAGGGGTCCCCTGTTGTCTTGGACTCCATGCCACCGGACCCTGACCCGATTTCTGTCAAGGATCGTGTGGTGACTGTCTGTGCACCAGTTCTCCCCACGTAAAACAAAGTCACGCACAGGCATCCGCCATAAAGGGATACACCCCTACCAGGAGGATCGTCATACTCGTTTCGAGTGACCGCCGATAGAGTTTGTTGTCATTCCAAGATGAATGCAATGAACCCAAAATAATGAACTATTTATTTGTGTTACATTTAAAATGGTATTACTGTAAATCATGGGTCCCCAAACAGCCGAGGGCCGGGCTGTATATATATATATATATATATATATATATATATATATATATATATATATATATATATATATATATATATATATATATCAAAGAAATATGATGCGGCCACTAAGAATAACTCTTCAAATTTTATTTCAAAAACATATTCTGAAAATGAAATAAAAAATAACAAGTTTTATTTTATCTATCGCTAAAAATAATTAATTTTGTTTTTAAAAGAAATATATGCTGCGGGAACTAAAAATAACTTGTTTAAGTAACATTTTCACATTAACATTTTTCAATTAAATCTAAAAATAAACATTTTTTAAGCAATTTACTTTTTAAAAAAGTATCCAAATATTGGCTGTTGCAATTAAAAATAATTAAAAAATATATTTTTTTTATGAATAGAAAGTACTTTATTGATCCCTGGGGGAAATTCAGCACCACAGTTCGCTCACAATAGACAATGATAATAATAAATAATACAATATATATGATATATATAATATATATAATATATAATATATGAAAAGTATAAATATATTCTACATATATTCTACATTTAAGTGCAGTCAAGGAACATATGCAATGTGCACTACAAAGTAACATGTTTAAATTTTTTTTTTTAAATAAATATTCTGAAAATAAATCTATAAATAACATGTTTGATTTTTTTTTTTCAAAGATATACGCTGTAAATAAATCTGAGGATAATTCTTTTTAATGTTATTTTTAAAATAAATATGCTCTAGCCATAAAAAAAACATATGTTATTTTCAAATAAACAAATGCTGAAAATAAATTTGTAGCCACTAAAATATATTTTTTTGAAAGTGCCTAAACCACTAAAAATAAGACGTTTAATTTAATTTTTAAAGAAATATGCTGCAGTTACTAAAAATTATTACTTTTATTGCCTTTTTTAAAAATATGCTTCAGCCATATGACGTTTAATTAGATTTATTTTTTATTTTTATGAAATATGTATATGTATATATATATAAATAGTCAAGGTTTCTGTGGTTTATCTGTTATACAGTGCTCAATACCGGGGTCGAGCGGAAAATACGTCAGGTCAGGAAAAAACACAGAGGCTATAGCATCCCTACAAGCCTGTTTCGCCAAACATCTACATTTTTGTTTCATCTGACATCACATGGACAAAGATAAGACCTTCTGGAGGAAAGTTCTGTGGTCAGATGAAACAAAAATTTTGCTGTTTGGCTACAATACCCAGCAATATGTTTGGAGGAGAAAAGGTGGGGCCTTTAATCCCAGGAACACCATGCCTACCGTCAAGCATGGTGGTGGTAGTATTATGCTCTGGGCCTGTTTTGCTGCCCATGGAACTGGTGCTTTAAATGGGACAATGAAAAAGGAGGATTACCTCCAAATTCTTTAGGACAACCTAAAATCCTCAGCCCGGAGGTTGGGTCTTGGGCGCAGTTGGGTGTTCCAACAGGACAATGACCCCGAACCCACGTCAAAAGTGGTAAAGGAATGGCTAATTCAGGGCTAGAATTAAGGTTTTAGAATGGTCTTCCCAAAGTCCTGACTTAAACGTGTGGACAATGCTGAAGAAACAAGTCCATGTCAGAAAACCAACACATTTAGCTGAACTGCACCACTTTTGTCAAGAGGAGTGGTCAAAAATCAAGCAGAAGCTTGTGGATGGCTACTAAAAGCGCCTTATTGCAGTGAAACTTGCCAAAGGACATGTAAGCAAATATTAACATTGGGGGATGTATACTTTTGACCTAACAAATTTGCTCACATTTTCAGTAGACCCATAATAAATTCATAAAAGAACCAAACTTCATGAATGTTTTTTGTGACCAACAAGTATGTGCTCCAATCACTCTTTCACAAAAAAATAAGAGTTGTAGAAATGATTGGAAACTCAAGACAGCCATGACATTATGTTCTTCACAAGTGTATGAAAACTTTTGATCGCGACTGTATATATATATATATATATATATATATATATATATATATATATATATATATATATATATATATATATATATGCCATGGCAACACTAAATATTCCCAATTTAGAGTACCCCCACCGGCGCAAACGAGACCTTTCCGACGGTATAACATATGTGGGGGGTTTGTTGGCCGGTTCGTCTCGTATTAATCGTAAGGGAAACGTGCGGAACTATAATAAAGTTTGAAGTATGAGCAATAATAATATGGGCTGCTTGCATTGCAAGCGCCCATTCACTGCTGCTTAGCAGCATGTGGATGGGCACTGGCATTGCAGCAGGCCCATAAAAATTGATGTATTGAATAAAAAATGCTAAAAAAATAAATCTAAAATGACCATGCTTCAATTGTTTTAGCAAAGAAATGCTGAAAAGAACCATTTAAATTGTATTTGAAAATATATACTGAAAATGGAATGGAAAATATGTTTCATTTTATTTTTCAAAGAAATATAATGGCAATAAAATTTTAAAATGTAACTATATTTTTCAGAAATAAGATGAAAAAATCTAAATAAAAAAATATTGAACTTTATTAATTACAGGATTTCTGTAATAATTATTTCCCAATCATTTCTAGTGTTGGTTTGTTGTTGTTGTTTTTTGTTTGTTTTTGTTGGGAGGCGTTAGATTAGAAATTTGTGCGGTTATTTAGATTTGTATTTTATTCCAAATATTAAATATTTCCTGATTATTACTACATTAAATATGATGTTTACAAGTTCAATTTAGGTTGCATAATCTGTGCTTTTAATTGAATTGTTCCTGAATGTCAAAAGAAAAAAAATATCTTGCAACCTTTTACTTTTTAAAACATTTTTCAATGATAAGGCCCGCCACGTAAAATGTAATTTTTCAAAGAAAACTTGCTAGAAATAACACTAAAAATACCATGTTTCATTGATTTTTTTTTTAGCACGCTGAATCTAAAAATAACATGTTTAGTTTATTTCATCAAAGAAATATGATGCGGACACTAAGAATAACTCTTCAAATTTTATTTCAAAAACATATTCTGAAAAGGAAATAAAAAATAACAAGTTTTATTTTATCTATCGCTAAAAATAATTAATTTTGTTTTTAAAAGAAATATATGCTGCGGGAACTAAAAATAACTTGTTTAAGTAACATTTTCACATTAATATTTTTCAATTAAATCTAAAAATAAACATTTTTTAAGCAATTTACTTTTTGAAAAATTATCCAAATATTGGCTGTTGCAATAAAAAAATAATAAAAAATATATTTTTATTATGAATAGAAAGTACTTTATTGATCCCTGGGGGAAATTCAGCACCACAGTTTGCTCACAATAGACAATGATAATAATAAATAATATAATATATATAATATATTATATATATAATATATATTATACAAAAAATATAAATATATTCTACATATATTCTACATTCAAGTGCAGTCAAGGAACATATGCAATGTGCACTACAACTAATATGTTTAATTTTTTTTTTTAAATAAATATTCTGAAAATAAATCAATAAATAACATGTTTGATTTTTTTTTTTAAAGATATACGCTGTAAATAAATCTGAGAATAATTCTTTTTAATGTTATTTTTAAAATAAATATGCTCTAGCCATAAAAAAAACATATTTTATTTTCAAATAAACAAATGCTGAAAATAAATTTGTAGCCACTAAAATATATTTTTTTGAAAGTGCCTAAACCACTAAAAATAAGACGTTTGATTTAATTTTTAAAGAAATATGCTGCAGTAACTAAAAATTATTACTTTTATTGCCTTTTTTAAAAATATGCTTCAGCCATATGATGTTTAATTAGATTTATTTTTTATTTTTATGAAATATGTTACAACTGCTAAAAATAGAAAGTTGTACCTAATTTTTTAAAAAACATATGCTGAAGTAAAACTAACAATAGCAAGTTTAATTTTTACTTTTTCAAAGAAATATAATGAAAATAAAAATAATCAATTATATTTATTAGTAAAATATGTTGGAAAAATAAAATGTAAAATATAAAAATAATTAACTTTAGTTTTCAAATAAATACGTTGTGGAAAAAAAGTAAAAAAAATGAACTTTATTTCTTTCAAACAAATATGCTGAAAATAAATTTTTAAAATTTTGTTGCATCTAAAAATAACAAAAACAGGTTTTTTATTATGCAATGGGCACTACAAAATAACATGTTTAATTTATTGTTTTAAAATAATACATCTGAAAATAAATCTATAAATAACATGTTAGATTTTTTTTTAAAGAAATGCACTGTAAATAAATCTGAATATAATACTTTTTAGTTGTATTTTTAAAAGAAATGTGCTGCAGCCTTAAAAAAAAACCTTTTATTTTCAAATTAACATGCTGAAAATGAATTTGTAAACTTTTTTTTTTTTTAATATACAGCAGCCACTAAAATGTTTTTTTTTTTTTTAATTGCCTCAACCACTAAAAATAAGACTTTTGATTATAGTTTTCAAAGAAATATGCTGCAGCCACTAAAATGATTACTTGTATTGCCTTTTTTTTTTAATATGCTTCAGGCACTAAAGATAAGTTTAATTTTAAAAATGTTTAATGAAATATGTTGCAACTGCTTAAAATAAAAAGTTGTATCTTATTTTTAAAGAAATGTGCTGGAAGTAAAACTAAAAATGTGCTTTTGCAACTAAATGTAAAGGTTTTTTTTTTTTAATCATGCAATAGGCGCTACAAAATAACATGTTTGTGAGGAACTCGCATGGCTGCCGTATTAATGACCCCAAGATGCAGGAACCAGGAGAACGGAGAGCAGGTAGGATGAGTTTTTGAGAAAGTGAAACAGTCGTGCATATAATAGTACCAAACATAAAGCAATCTTCAAGCACTGACGAGTGCTCGATACAGGCATAAATAGAGACATACTGATTGGCAGCAGGTGTGGACCGGTTGCCAATCAACAGCAGGTGAGGGAAGAACCACAGTGCTCAGCGCGACAAACAGGAAATGGAAACAAAATAAGAGCACTGCTGGGAAGTAAATACAAAACAAGGAAACAAACAGAAATGAAGTGACAGATCGTCACAATGTTTAATTTATTTTTTTTAAATAAATGTTCTGAAAATAAATCTATAAATAATATCTTAGATTTTTTTTACGCTGTAGATAAATCTGAAAATGTAACTTTTTAATTTTAGTTTCAAAAGAAATATGCTGGAGTCATTAAAAAATATATATTATTTTTATTTTCAAAAAAACGTGCTGAAAATACATTTGTAAATATGTTTAATTTCATTTTGTAAAGCAATATGCTGCAGCCACTAAAAGTCCAGCCATCCATTTTCTACCGCTTGTCCCTCTTGGGGCGGCGGGGGGTGCTGGAGCCTATCCTAGCTGCACTAGCGATCTCATCGCAGGGCCGCTGCTAAAATGAATACATTTAGTTTTAAAAAGAAAAATACAAATAACATGCTTGATTACATTTTTAGGATAAATGTTCTGAAAACAAATCTACAAATAACATTTTACATTTTATTTTTGGAATAAACAAAAAGCAAAGTAAAAATTATTTTTTATTAAATGCGTCAAAGAAATATGCCACAAATAAAAGTCAAATGAAGCGTTGTGCCACAAATGGACATGAATGCTAAAAGAGTACAGTATAACTTTTTCACTAACATTCTTGCTCATGAATTGGGGTCCACATGTAGCACCCTGACCCCTCAGCCCCCCTCTCCACGTCCACCCGGCTGACTTTGCAAATTTGTCATTGAGCAGCGTTCAACTGTGACTTGCTGACCAGCTGCTGACTTGTTGTGTTTGCCCCCACCGCTGGCCCATTTTGGGTTTGACTGGCGATTATGCTGCCGAAGAGTTGGACAATGCTGCAGAGATTTGCACAAAGAAGAACACGCCGCCATTGATTGGTACAGTGGGCAGGTTAATAAAGAGAAGCAACAAAGCGTGCATGTGTGTGTGTGTGTGTGTGTGTGTGTGTGTGTGTGTGTGTGTGTGTGTGTGTGTGTGTGTGTGTGTGTGTAACATGATTATTAAATATTACACACTTTTTTTCCTTTTTTTTTAAAATTATTTATTCATTTGATAGGGAAAATATAATACAGGTATTGATAAACAGATACTTTTACCCTAATAAATAAAAATAAAAAGTAAAAAATACATTAATTAATTTTAAAAAAAGTAATACAGTAAAAAAGACAAAATATTTTTTTTTTATAAATACATAAAAGTAAAGAATTAAAAATGTACTAATTAAAAAAAAAGTAATAAAAACAAAACAAAGGAAAACTAAAATAAATACATATAAGTAAAAAATGTAAAATAAATCCAATATAAATATATATTTTTAAAAAGACAATTAAAGACAAACGAAAAAATAAATGAATTAATACATAAAAGTAATTTTAAAAAAAATTACATTCAAAAAAAGTCATACCAAAAAAAAGACAAAGGAAAACATTTTCATAAATACATAAAAGTAAAAACATTTAAATCAATAAATACATTTTAAAAAATGTAATAAAGAAAAGAAAACAAAGAAAAAAATGAGTGAATACATAAAAGTCCAAAATAACAAATAACTTAATTAATAAAAAAAAAAAAAGTAAAACAGAAAAAAAAGACAAACGAAAAAAAAACATTAATACATAAAAGTTACAAATAAATGAATTGATTAAAAAAAAAAATGTGATAAAGAAAAAAGACAAATGGAAAAAATAAATACATAAAAGTTAAAAATTACAAATACATTTATCAATTAAAAAAATGTAATACGGAAAAAGTTAAATCACAGGTGTCAAACTCAAAGCCTGGGGGCCAGTTCTGGCCTGCCACATCATTCCATGTGGCTCGCGAAATCCTGAAAAAAATGGGTTTCAATAAAATACTTTTTTTAATTTTTTATTTAAAATGTTTATTTTTTACTAAATGCATTCGGGGCAGCACGGTGGACCCAGGGGTTAGTGCATGTGCCTCACATTACGAAGGTCCTGAGTTCAATCCCGGCCTCGGGATCTTTCTGTGTGGAGTTTGCATGTTCTCCCCGTGACTGCGTGGGTTCCCTCCGGATACTCCGGCTTACTCCCACCTCCAAAGACATGCACCTGCATTTCTTTTAAGTCAGTCTCTTTGTTGGCATTGAAAATTGCAAAATTACATTCTTGTATATGTACAGTATGTTTGTACAGTGAATGTATATGTACAGTATGTGTATATGTATGTTTGTACAGTGAATGTGTATGTACAGTATGTGTTTATGTGTTTGTACAGTGAATGTGTATGTACAGTACATGTATATGTATGTTTGTACAGTGAATGTATATGTACAGTATGTGTATATGTTTGCACAGTGAATGTATATATGTATGTTTGTACAGTGAATGTATATGTGCAGTACGTGTATATGTATGTTTGTACAGTGAATGTATATGTACAGTATGTGTTTATGTATGTTTGTACAGTGAATGTATATGTACAGTATGTGTATATGTATGTTTTTACTGTTAGTGTGTATGTACAGTACGTGTATATGTATGTTTGTACAGTTAATGTATATGTACAGTATAGGGCTGTGAATCTTTGGGTGTCCCACGATTCGATTCAATATCGATTCTTGGGGTCACGATTCGATTTAAAAAAAAATGTTTTCAATTCAACACGATTCTCGATTCAAAAACGATTTTTTTCCCGATTCAAAACAATTCTCTATTCATTCAATACATATGATTTCAGCAGGATCTATCCCAGTCTGCTGACATGCAAGCAGAATAGTAGATTTTTGTAAAAAGCTTTTATAATTGTAAAGCACAATGTTTTATCAACTGATTGCAATAATGTAAATTTGTTTTAACTATTAAATGAACCAAAAATATGACTTATTTTATCTTTGTGAAAATATTGGACACAGTGTGTTGTCAAGCTTATGAGATGTGATGCAAGTGTAAGCCACTGTGACACTATTGTTCTTTTTTTTTTTTTTTTTTTATATAAATGTATAATGATAATGTCAATGAGGGATTTTTTAATCACTGCTATGTTGAAATTGTAACTAATATTGATACTGTTGTTGATAATATTCATTTTTGTTTCACTACTTTTGGTTTGTTCTGTGTCGTGTTTGTGTCTCCTCTCAATTGCTCTGTTTATTGCAGTTCTGAGTGTTGCCGGGTCGGGTTTGGTTTTGGAATTGGATTGCATTGTTATGGTATTGATTTGTATTGTTTTGTTGGATTGATTAATTAAAAAAATAAAATTAAAAAATAAATAAATAAAAAATAAAACAATCGATTTTTTAAAAATGAGAATCGATTCTGAATCGCACAACGTGAGAATCGCGATTCAAATTCGAATACATTTTTTCCCACACCCCTAGTACAGTATGTGTATATGTATGTTTGTACAGTGAATGTATATGTACAGGATGTGTATGTTTGTACAGTGAATGTGTATGTACAGGATGTGTATATGTATGTTTGTACAGTGAAGATTTAATTAATAATTTGAAATGCAACCGTTGTTAATAGTAGAACGTTCGCGCTGTCGTGTTCTATCTAAAGACCCTGAAGGCAGCATTACTATGACGTGAGGCAGACGCGCGCTCCCGCCCGTACGTGGCTCCTTCCTCCCCGTCCAGTTTACGTGCGCGCTCCTGGTATCGCGTGGTGGAGCAGAGCGACCATATTGCTGCTAGTGGCTGAGGAAGGCTTGTTGTCCCCCTCGAGACATCTCCGGACGCGGATTTAGCCTTTTTTTTTTTACATGTTTTAACCGAGCGTGAACCTCTCTGCGTCTTAGACTGAAAACATTTTGGTTTAAGAGCGACACGCTTCACTTTTTTCCCCCCCGAGAAACCTACTCGGTCACGGGGAGGGGAAGGTGGACTGGTAATCCCGAAGCGGCGGCGGCGGCGGCGGGGGGGGGGAGGAAGGAAAGGAAGACGCTGGTTGGGGAAATGGCCGCTCAGGTGGAGGCTCTCCTGCCGGGCAACCCGCTCATTAAAGCCGAGGAGCACGGCAAGGTAATCCGCGGCGAGCCGGAGGAGGACGACGTCGCCGGGCTGGAGCGAGGGAGCCGCGATCCGGAGGCGGGCGAGGGGGGCTCTGACAGCGAGGCCCGGCCGGGCGAGGACAGCGCGGAAGGCAGCAAGGAGTTTACCGAGGCCCCCCCGCCCAAGGTGAACCCGTGGACGAGGAAGATGAACGCGGTGACGGTGGTCAGCGTGAACGGGCAGGCACATCACGGTGGGTCAGCCTTCCTTTATGTTCGCCAGCAGCTGTCACTCAGGCGGGGGTGGGGGGGTCAGGCACCGATCAAAATGTCAAGCCCGGTCCGGCTTGTGGCCCCCTGCATGCTGGTTTATATTTGGATCCTGCTGGAGGCTATTCCTGGAGCCCAGTAGTGTCTCGTTGCACAAGACATACTCACACCCTTTTTTTTTTTGCACGCGTTTAAAATGGAACTTTATTTTGCACACTTTTAAGTGACTAAACGATCAAAGGTGGCAGACGTCAAAAAGACTTAAACAAATGTCCTGGAAATATATTTTTAAACCCGAGTAGACACAACCCTCAAATACACAAAATGTCTGTCCGCCGCTGTTTTGCATTGAATTAAACAAACACCCATGCAAAAAAGCCCCAACTAGCACAAGCTAATGCTAACAATAGCTAACGCCTCGTCGGCCTAGCGCGTCGCCGGGGCCCTTCCCAGTTCCCCCCCCCTGGTTGCGTGGACGCGTACCCCCCCCGGTTCCGGGGAGCGGTGCCCATCGCCGAGAGACGACATATAAAACCTGACAGTTTCCCGTTAAAAAAAACAAAACAAACAAAAAAATGAGCAGGTTTTGTTTATGAGACGTCACGTGTTCCCTCCACGTGTTCCCGCAGAGGAGAAAGGGCATGGCGTGCTATAGCACTTAGCCCGGCTAGCTCCACTCGACTAAAATAAAACAAAATTCCACGCCCAGTGTTGGTGACTTTTCTTTTGTTTATTACAGGTTGGTCGAGCCGGTTCTCGCGTGTTCGGTAACCGCCGCCTAGTGTTACCGGTTAGCTAGTGTTAGCTAAGCTATCGCGTGTGTGCAAGTCATCGTGGTTGTTGCATAAGCGAAACATACCGAGGGGGGAATACAACACTGGTGACAGTATAACATATTTAAACGGTTATCGGTTCCCAATATATATATATATATTTTAATAAAGTGTTAAGTAGACTGGTGGCCATCGTTGCAAAGACAACGTGTCTCTCAGCCATTTGTCCCCCACCCCCCATTTTGCTGGCTGTATTTAAATTGCATGGCTGGCTTATGGCAGCATTGTGTACAACCAAAAGTTCAGGAACACTAAGTTCCTGGAACCTCTAGTTCAGTGGTTCTTAACCTTGTTGGAGGTACTGAACCCCACCAGTTTCATATGCGCATTCACCGAACCCTCCTTTTTTTCCCTTCATATTCAAGACAAAGTTATTATATGTTTTTGGTAACCCTTTAGCAGAGGTGGGTAGAGTAGCCAGAAATTGTACTCAAGTAAAAGTACTGTTACCGGTACTTTAGAGATTTATTACTCAAGTAAAAGTAAGGAGTAGTCACCCAAATATTTACTTGAGTAAAAGTAAAAAGTGTGTTGTGAAAAAACTACTCAAGTACTGAGTAACTGATGAGTAACATACACACTCATATCATACATATATATATATATATATATATATATATATATATATATATATATACATACATACATACATACATACATATACATTGATATATACAGTATGTAATTTATATGTATTTATTTTGCTGTTTTTGTTTACCGTATTTTCCGCACTATAAGGCGCACCGGATTATTAGCCGCACCTTCAATGAATGGCATATTTCATAACTTTGTCCACCAATAAGCCGCCCCGGACTATAAGCCGCGCCTACGCTGCGCTAAAGGGAATGTCAAAAAAACAGTCAGATAGGTCAGTCAAACTTTAATAATATATTAAAAACCAGCGTTCTAACAACTCTGTTCACTCCCAAAATGTACGCAAATGTGCAATCACAAACATAGTAAAATTCAAAATAGTGCAGAGCAATAGCAACATAATGTTGCTCGAACGTTAATGTCACAACACACAAAATAAACATAGCGCTCACTTTCTGAAGTTATTCTTCATTCGTAAA
Source organism: Nerophis lumbriciformis (assembly GCF_033978685.3). Lineage (NCBI taxonomy): Eukaryota > Metazoa > Chordata > Actinopteri > Syngnathiformes > Syngnathidae > Nerophis > Nerophis lumbriciformis. The sequence goes on from NC_084556.2 coordinate 48,431,142, forward strand.
TCCTTCGTCTTCGGTGTCCGAAGTGAAAAGTTGGGCAAATTTACGATCCACTGGCAGATGTTGGCGTCGTCTGGCGCTGCCTCCTCGTCTTAGTGAAGGTGTGTTCGCCTTCTGTCTTCCATTGTTCCCACGCAGTTAGCAGTCTAGCTTCGAATGCCCTGTTGACACCAATATCTAGCGGCTGGAGGTCTTTTGTCAATCCACCCGGAATGACGGCGAGTATTGAATTAAGCGCGTAAGCGTGTCTCTCAATGTGCTGTTATGAGCTAGCAAATATAACAACTACACTACCCAGCATGCAACGATAGTTACGAGCATGCGCGGTAGCCCTGAGAAGCGTTGTTGTATGCTGGGAGTTAGAATGTGGTTATGAGCACGCTGTAAGTAAACGTTGAGAACTCAGTTAACACGCCTCGTCTGCATTATTTATAATTAGACAGACAACACACTTAATAGGAGCCATTTTGGGGTCTTTACATAAACACACAAATGGAAATGAAACGTCACATATCCCAGCATGCACCGCGCGCTTCTTCTACGGGGAAAAAAGATGGCGGCTGTTTACCGTAGTTGCGAGACCTAAACTTTATGAAAATGAATCTTAATATTTATCCATATATAAAGCGCACCGGGTTATAAGGCGCACTGTCAGCTTTTGAGAAAATTTGTGGTTTTTAGGTGCGCCTTATAGTGCGGAAAATACGGTACATGTTAAAGGTGTTTTAATGAATATACATGCATGTTTAACATATAGATTCCTTTCTTTCATGAAGACTAGAATATAAGTTGGTGTATTACCTGATTCTGATGACTTGTGTTGATTGTAATCAGACAGTCGTGATGATAACGTCCACGTTTTCAAATGGAGGAGAAGAAACGTTCCTCCTTTCTGTCTAATTCCACATGAAAGTGGTGGGTTTTTGGCATCTTATTTGTCCAGCTTCCATATTCGTTTTTATACATTTTACAAGAAATATATTGGCGTCAAACTCCGTAGCTTGCTAGCTTGTTTGCGCTGGCTTTCGGAGACTCTTGTTTTGAAAGCGCAGGCGCAATGGAGTGGCACTTTTATTGTGAAGACAGGAACGTCCTCATGTGCGGTCAGTCTTTAGGCTTTTGACAGGATGTACGGTTGAAATAAAAAAGTATATTTTTTCCTTCACACTTTTGATTGATTGATTGGAACTTTTATTAGTAGATTGCACAGTACAGTATATATTCCGTACAATTGACCACTAAATGGTAACACCCCAATAAGTTTTTCAATTTGTTTAAGTCATGTCATGTGACCACCTGGCTCTGTTTGATTGGTCCAACGTCACCAGTGACTGCATCTGATTGGTGGAACGGAGTGAAACGTCACCAGTAAGGCAGGCACTTTGAAGGTCTGTCTGACAGACCAAAACAAACAAAGCGTGCATTAACAGATCGATACAAATTAGTAGCGAGTAGCGAGCTGAATGTAGATAAAAGTAGCGGAGTAAAAGTAGCGTTCCTTCTCTATGAATATACTTAAGTAAAAGTAAAAGTATGTTGCATTAAAACTACTCTTAGAAGTACAATTTATCCCAAAAGTTACTCAAGTAGATGTAACGGAGTAAATGTAGCGCGTTACTACCCACCTCTGCCCTTTAGTATGGGGAACATATTCTAAGTAACATAAACTTAATTTAGAGTTTTTTGGACACTAGGGGAACATATTCTAAGTAACAAAGATTTAATTGAGAGTTATTCGGTTAGGGCAGGGGTCGGCAACCTTTACCAGTCAAAGAGCCATTTTGACCAGTTTCATAAATTAAAGATAACAATGGGAGTCACAATAATTTTTTGAAATTTAAAATGATATAACACTGAATTATAAGTGGGTTTTTTTTGCTTTGTGCTATGTATAAACCAGGGGTCTCAGACATGCTGCCCATACCTTAATATGGTTGAATGCTGGTGCGGCGCGGGTATTATATGAATGACGCTTGTCAACGTCATGCGTGCCGTGATGGTACAGCATATAATTCCCACTACAACCGACGTGCCTGATCAGCCTCACGTTGTATGGAGCTTCCGCTTGCTCACGTAAGTGACAGCAAGGCATACTTGGTCAACAACCACACAGGTTACACTGACGGTGGTGGTATAAAAAAAACAAACTTTAACACTCTTACGAATAATGCGCCACGCCACACTGTGAACCCACACCAAACAAGAATGACACACATTTCAGGAGAACATCTGCACCGTAACACAACAGGACAAATACCCAGAATCCCATGCAGCCCTAACTCTTCCGGGCTACATTATACACCCCCGCTACCAAACCCCGCCCACCTCAACCGACGCACTGGGGGGTGGGGGGGGTTTGGTGGTAGCAGGGGTGTATAATGTAGCCCGGAAGAGTCAGGGCTGCATGGGATTCTGGGTATTTGTTCTGTTGTGTTTATGTTGTGTTAAGGTGCAGATGTTCTCCCGAAATGTGTTTGTCATTCTTGTTTGGTTTTGGTTCAAAGTGTGGCGCATTATTAGTAAGAGTGTTAAAGTTTGTTTTTTTTATACCGCCACCGTCAGTGTAACCTGTGTGGTTGTTGACCAAGTATGCCTTGCTGTCACCTACGTGAGCAAGCGGAAGTCCCAAACAACGTGTGGCTGATCAGGCACGCTGGTTGTAGTGGGTGCTATATGCTGTACCATCACGGCACGTATGACGTTGACAAGCGCCATTCATATAAAATCCGTGTGCCGCACCAGCATTCAAATTCCATTTTAAGGTATGGGCAGCGTGTATGAGACCCCTAGTTTATACATAGCACAAAGCAAAAAAAATACTTATTATGCAGTGTTGTTTCATTTTAGATTTCAAAATTTTTTTGTGGCTCCCATTGTTATCTTTGATTTGTGAAACTGGTCAAAATGGCTCTTTGACTGGTAAAGGTTGCCGACCCCTGGGTTAGGGTTAGGGTTAGGGTTATAATAATGCCATGCAGAATAAGGCATTAATAAGTACTTAATAATGACTAGTTAAGAGCCAATATGTTACTAATTTGCATGTTACTAATTAATGGTGAATATGTTCCCCATACCAAAGTGTTACCATGTTTTATTACGTGTGCACAAAATGAACAGTGCATGAACATCACCTTGTTCAAAGAACAAAACCAACACAGTGCATAAACTCACAACAAATTACACACCTGCAAATCAGTCTGACTTCTGCTGTTGCCGTATCCGTAGTACGCCGATAGGGAGAAGTTTGTATTTACATGGTTTTGACCTAACGTGGACCCCGACTTAAACAAGTTGAAAAACTTATTCGGGTGTTACCATTTAGTGGTCAATTGTACGGAATATGTACTGTACTGTGCAATCTACTAATAAAGTCTCAATCAATCAATTAATCCGCCGAACCACTGAGCCCGACTCACCGAACCCCTAGGGTTTGATCGAACCCAGGTTAAGAACCACTGCTCTAGTTTCTTGTTTTTGTTGTTGTTTTTGTGTGTCTTGTTCAGCTTCTTGGGCAAATCATACAGTTGATGTAGATGCCCATTTTGGCTGTTCAAATTGACTTTACAAAAGAGAAGTGTGGGATACTTCTCTTGTTGCCTTATTTGTATTTGACTTTTATTAAATTGATTTATATTATTTTGTGCAGGAGGGGATAGAAAGAGGGAAAAAAAGGAAGACGGGGGGATAAGACAGAAAGACAACAACAACAACAATATAACAACATCAGCAAATAGGATATGTACAAGTGATAGCAAAGAAGCAGTTGGTGAACTACATAATAATGCAGAAATGACAATGAACATTACTACACTACAAGTGGAGCATACAAATACCAATAGAAATAGCACCATTGATAATGAGTACCGTATTTTTCGGAGTATAAGTCGCTCCGGAGAATAAGTCGCACCGGCCGAAAATGCATAATAAAGAAGGGGAAAAACATATATAAGTCGCACTGGAGTATAAGTCGCATTTTTTGGGGAAATTCATTTGATAAAACCCAACACCAAGAATAGACATTTGAAAGGCAATTTAAAATAAATAAAGAATAGTGAACAACAGGCTGAATAAGTGTACGTTATATGACGCATTAATAACCAACTGAGAACGTGCCTGGTATGTTAACGTAACATATTATGGTAAGAGTCATTCAAATAACAATAACATATAGAACATGCTATACGTTTACCAAACAATCTGTCACCCCTAATCGCTAAATCCCATGAAATATTATATGTCTCTTACGTGAATGAGCTAAATAATATTATTTGATATTTTACGGTAATGTGTTAATAATTTCACACATAAGCCGCTCCTGAGTATAAGTCGCACCCCCGGCCAAACTATGAAAAAAACTGCGACTTATATTTCGAAAAATACGGTATTAACATTATTTAATGGATTTATATTATTTGGTGCAGCAGGAGGGGATAGAAAGAGGGAAAAAAGGAAAACAGAGGGGGAAATTGTGGGGACAAGAGGGGCATAAGACAGAGAGAAAACAGCAAACACAACAACAATAGAACATCAGCAGCAAATATGATATGTACAAATATGATGGTAAAAGTGATGGCAAAGAAGCAGTTGGTGAAATAAATAATAATACAGAAATTACAATGAACATTACTACACTACAAATGGAGCAATACAAATACCAACAGAAATAGCACTATTGATAATGAGTAATAACATTATTTAATGGATTTATATTATTATTTGGTGCAGCCGGAGAGGATAGAAAGAGAAAAAAAGGAAGACAGAGGGGGAAATTGTGGGGACAAGAGGGGGATAAGACAGAGAGACAAAGGCAAACACAACAACAACAATACAACGTCAGCAAGTACGATATGTACAAATATGATGGTGAAAGTGATGGCAAAGGAGCAGTTGGTGAAATAAATAATGGTACAGAAATTACAATGAACATTACTACACTACAAATGAAGCAATACAAATACCAATAGAAATAGCACTATTGATAATGAGTATTAACAATAATTACCTCCTATTATCAACAATACAAATGTTCAAACACCAATAGAAATGGCACTATTGATAATGAGTATTAACAATAAATACCGCCGGTAACATTACAATTGTTCAAATGCAACAATACATATATGTAATGATAACTTGGAATTAGAGATGTCCGATAATGGCTTTTTTGCCGATATCCGATATTCCGATATTGTCCAACTCTTAATTACCGATACCTATATCAACCGATACTAATATATATACAGTTGTGGAATTAACACATTATGCCTAATTTTGTTGTGATACCCCGCTGGATGCATTAAACAATGTAACAAGGTTTTCCAAAATAAGAGAACAACTTCAACTCAAGTTATGGAAAAAAGTGCCAACATGGCACTGCCATATTTATTATTGAAGTCACAAAGTGCATTATTTTTTTTAACATGCCTCAAAACAGCAGCTTGGAATTTGGGACATGCTCTCCCTGAGAGAGCATTAGGAGGTTGTGGTGGGCGGGGTTGAGGTGGAGGGGTAGCGGGGGGTGTATATTGTAGCGTCCCGGAAGAGTTGGTGCTGCAAGGGGTTCTGGGTATTTGTCCTGTTGTGTTACGGTGTGGATGTTCTCCCAAAATGTGTTTGTCATTCTTGTTTGGTGTGGGTTCACAGTGTGGCGCATATTTGTAACAGTGATAAAGTTGTTTATACGGCCACCCTCAGTGTGACCTGTATGGCTGTTGATCAAGTATGCCTTGCATTCACTTGTGAGTGTGTGAAAAGCCGTAGATATATTGTGACTGGGCCGGCACGCAAAGGCAGTGCCTTTAAGGTTTATTGGCGCTCTGTACTTCATCCTACGTCCGTGTACACAGCGGCGTTTTAAAAAGTCATAAATTTTGCTTCTTGAAACCGATACCGATACTTTTGAAACCGATACCGATAATTTCCGATATTACATTTTAAAGCATTTATTGGACTTCCCTACTTGGTATACAAAAGAAAGCAGATAAATGGGAGGGGAAGAAAGAGAAGCAAACTGTATTAACTTTGTAGTTGTAGTTTCTAGAACTATAGGTTCCTGTGGAAGCGTGCGGTTTGTGTTTCCACAGCGTTTCACAGTTCCAGGGTAGTTTATACAAATCAGGCTGATTGCGTATGGAGGAGTGGATTAGCATATTTCACCATGTAAATAAACAATATTAGGTCGCAGTTATTTCACTTAATTCTAAGTAAATGAAATATAAAGCAATAATATACAAATTGATATGATTTAAAAAATAAAGTGTACTGAATTGTTCATAAAAAAAAATCTGTATTTTTGTCCGCAATGTCCAACAGTCAGAAAGTTGTCCTCTCGGTAAATGATGAATTCATGAGCGTCCATTTCAGCTGTAAATAACAATCTATAAATAATAAATGTCAGTGTTTATCTCCCGCCGACAACACAAACGCATCACTATAGCTTGTTAGCATTAGCGTTCTGTTCACTCGGGTTGAGCCTAATAGCTACACAAATGGAGTGTCACTACTTTTATCATATGTAATAAAGTAAATGGTTAATATTTTATGTTATTTACTTTAGTTGCACTTGTGTACTGTCTCCTATATTTCACATTTATCCAACAAAGTCAGCGTAGTAAGCAGCTGAGGTCGTTGCCTAGAGTCCGACTTCATACGCCATTGTAAATACGTTTAAAAGAGTCCGTCGACTTCTCGTAGCTTCTCGAATCGAAATGAAGTTTGTAAAAATAACAACAATAAACTGCATGTAGTTTAAAGACTAAAACACGGCAAGATATTTTCAATGATTGGCGTTCTTCGGCACAAAGATTCCCCGCAAAAGCTCCTTTGGTTCTACTTTCTCTCCGTTGTCAAGTATTTTCTAATAGAAATACAGAAGAAATAAACAAGTTGCCGTGTATATCCTGATGGTGGTTTTATTCATTTTTTTATTTAGTTATTTATTTGAATTAGGACAATGCATATTCATCAACATTGAGCTACAATGTAAATATGCTGGAGTTAGCACAATAGCTAGATTTCATCCGTTGTCCCTAAGGCAGGTTAATACAGTAAACATTCGACAGGTTATAATACAAAATAATACATAAATCACAAGTCATTACACATTACAAGCATACCATAAGCACATACCATGGACAAAAAAAATAAAACAAACAAATGTGTGTTTGAAAAATACGTCTTAGGAACGTCCCCAACTGTGTTCAACCAATCAGCTTTGGACAGCACAGCCCGTCCCCGAAAATGTTCTGGGTGCATTCCAAAAGTCCCACCTAGCATGCAGGAATTAAGAAGGGTTCCTGAAGAAGTAGTTTTTGGTGGAAACACAGGGGGAACTTATGGGAAAGTTCTTACGGTGGAAAAGGGCCTATTGAATTGATCTAACATTAGCATGTTTTATTGTTGTCAATACGGTTGTCGAAGCAGATCATGTTTTGTGACCCTTTACTAACACTGAAACATCCATCTATTTTCTACACCCCTAGTCCTCAGAATGACTGGTGAGATATGCTAGACTTTAGTCATCCCACAATGGGGAAGTTATGTGGGTGCAATGCAGATACAAAAAGTTCACAAAAACAAGTGGGAAACATGAGACCTCCTTTTAGGTTTTAAAACAAATTCACAAGAATACAACTGAATAGTTGTAAGCCCTTTGAGACACTTGTGATTTATGGCTATATAAATACACGATTGATTGATTGATAATATGCATGCCAGGCCAGTAATTGGTAATGTTATGTTGTATAGAGACTGCGGTGACCATAATGTCCTTTAAAAATTCTCCTCTTTAGTGAACATGTGATATGTAAATGAATACTATGACAAGTAAAATGGTGGCCGTGTATTACATGTACACTTTATTCAAGGAATTTGTACGCTGAAAAGCTATATTAGCACTGACTTTCACCATTGTTTTCTTCATATGGAAATAGAAATGCAACAACTTTCAAAAACGTCTTCCAAATTTTTTAAGCATGTACCAAAGGACCAAAAATTATATCGTCATGCAAACAATTGACCAGAACGTAGGATTTTACGGTATATATGGTTTCATGTTAGGGCTGGGCGATATAGCATTCATTCATTCATTTTTTATTTATCTCCTTCATTGATGTGCATCTTTGATCAATAGACAATTAAACCTCAGCAACTAAACACACATTTACACACCAATGCCTGAGAAGGAACATATATTTTCCTGCCCCCTTCAACATAATACGTAGTCTTATTTAATGGATAGCATACAAATCAAACAAATACATCCAAATATAATGAAAACAAACCAAAAACACACAAAAAAAGTGCAAAACTTCATGAAGTACAAACCGAACAAAAAAAAGTAATACACACCTTCATGGAATGATACAAAACCAGACAAAAAAATAAGTATAATAATAAATATAAAGCAAAATGTAAACACTTATGGCTGTCCATATGATCTTATTGTTCTGTCTTTATATATTTTTTTCAATTGGAATATATTTTTAGTCTTTTATCTCATTGTAAAGAGAATTCCATAGTTTAACCCCCACCACTGATATACACATTTGTTTTAAAGTTGTCCTTGAATACTGATGTTTGAAATAACCTTTTCTTCTATGCTCTTCATTCTCAGAAGTGATTACAACATTTTTTTGTAAATTTGCCGGTAATGTTTTACTTTTAGCCTTAAACATAACACATAATGTCTGTAACTTTACTAGCTCCTGTAGTTTCAAAAAAGAAAATTGTATCACGTTATAAGTGTTTTATATCGGTCGATATCAATAATTATTATTTTTATGCCCTATAAAAAATGACCAGGAAAAAAATATATATTAAATGTAAATATATTTATTTAAAAGGTACCCTTCCACTGATTAAAATCCCCTCAGCTATCAAGGCAAATAAAGGAAAGGAAATATCATCACAACCATGGAAAACACTCAATGTATACAAAATTCGAACATTTAACAATAATCTCTTAAAGTAAAGGTGCAAAAATTAGGAAAGTCTAAGAAATGCTCAATAAAATGTAAGAAAATAGTGGATAGTGTGCAAATGTCAACAGATAAATCTGAGAATAACTATTTTCTGCAGGTTTAGTACCAGGAAGTTACAGCTGTGCTCTAAAGGGTGAGCGCGGCTAAGTTGGTGTGGTATTGTCGGTCTTGCATCATTTACAGACCACATTGGTCTGACTGCGTTTCGTTTTTAAAACATCCAAAAAAAACCATCCTGACCATCCTGTTCTTCGCTCTGTGCAGCACTTATTTTGAGTTTCTCTTCTCACTCCATGCAAAGAATCAACCGCAAGTCAACAACGTGATGCAAACCAAAATAGATTGTCGATACTGTTAACTGATTTACCAGAGCGCGAGTGCTTTTGTTCATGCAAACAACCTTGCCTGGCAACTTCGTTTCTTCCGATATTAAAAAAATGGAATGGTTTTATTGAACACATTTTTTACAGATATCGATTACGTCTCTATCTCGATATGTATTAGGGCTGGGCGATATATCGAGTTTGTAAGATATATCAATATATTTTCAAACAAGATATGAATTAAGAAAATATCGTAATATCGATATAATTTATTTCACGTTAAAATTACCAAACGCCGCTTATTTGTTGTGTTCCTTGTTCTCCCTCGCTCCCCCTCCATGAGCTACTAAGCCACTCCCCTTCCTCCTTCCAAGACGTGCCTGCACGTATAAGAACATCCATGATTGGTTGGTTGTTTATCATGATGAGTCACGATTGGTTAGGGACAGGCCAATCAGAGGCAAGGTAGGGTTGGTCAACCAGTAAGGGAAATCACAAAGTGCCTGCCTGCAGATGAATTTTTTTATGAGTTTGATACATTTTGTATTATTTGCACAACTATGTTATTTATTTTACGTAGAAATAATATTTGTCTATTTTATTTATGTTGTGTAATTCTGACTTAAACAGTTTTTCTGTGCTGTTAATATCCATCTAGACCAGACTTGGGCAATTATTTTGACTCTGGGGGCCAAATTTAGAGAAAAAAATGTGTCTGGGGGCCGGTATATCTATTTTTTAGGAAAACTAATACAAAACCTCACAATAAAGTCTGATTGAATGCTAAAAATGTTATGACAGACCGCCCTAAAAACGGAATGGAATTTTTAAATTTTTTTTATGAAAGATAAAACCCTGAATATTGACAACATATGAACGTCACACATCCTCTCATTTGACATATTTTACAATCAAGCCAAATGCAACAAACACAGCGAAATATGAACACGAAGGGTATAAAAACAAAAATCTTTTCTCTCTGATATATCACTAAGCTTTAGAACTTTGTTGTAAAAATCTCCTTCTGCGTCTGTCCTTGACACCCACATTTCAGGCTCTGGAAACACTCTGTGGAAACACTCCCCACCCACACTGCTTGGTGCCTAGTCTGACCTGCTGTGACGTAGATTACCATAGTAACTCGTAGGGTTGTACGGTATACGGGTATTAGTAGAGTACCGCGGTACTAATGAATCATATTCGGTACCATACCGCCTCTGAAAAGTACCGGTCCGCCACACTCTAAGATTTTTTGTTAAAATAAAGCCAATAATGCAATTTTTTCTGATGTCCTTTATTTAGAAAAGTACCGAAAAGTTTCGAAATAATATTGGTATCAGGACAACACTAGTCACTAAAATATCATGGAAAAGTGCAGATTCCAACCATTGAAATACTTTGTATAGTTTAAGACAGGGGTGCTCACACTTTTTCTGCAGGCGAGCTACTTTTCAATTGATCAAGTCGTGGGGATCTACCTCATTCATATATATAATTTGTATTTACTTATTTATGAAATATATGTTTTTGTTAATAAGTTAAAGGTGTTTAAAGATAATACAAGCATGTTTAACACATATAGTTAATATTGTTAATAAATTAAAGGTGTTTAATGATAATGCAATCATGTTTAACACATAGTTAATATTGTTAATAAATTAAAGGTGTTTAATGATAATACAAGAATGTTTAATACATATAGTTAATATTGTTAATAAATTAAAGGTGTTTAATGATAATACAAGTATGTTTAATACATATAGTTAATATTGTTAACAAGTTAAAGGTGTTTAAAGATAATGCAAGCATGTTTAACACATATAGTTAATATTGTTAACAAGTTAAGGTGTTTAAAGATAATACAGGCATGTTTAACACATATAGATTCCTTTCTTTCATGAAGACAAGAATATAAGTTGGTGTATTACCTGATTCTGATGACTTGCATTGATTGGAATCAGACAGTGGTGTTAAAAACGTCCGCATTTTCGAATGGAGGAGAAAAAAGTCCTCCTTTCTGTCCAATACCACATGAAAGTGGTTGGTTTTTGGCATCTTATTTGTCCAGCTTCCGTACTCCTTTGTATACACTTTACAAGAAATACATTGTCGGCAAACTCCGTAGCTTGCTAGCTTGTGCACGCCAGCTTTCTGAGACTCTTGTTTTGTTAGCGCAACTGTGCAGTCGGTCTTTGGAGTTTTGACAACAGGTACGGCGCCAGAGTCTGTTGAAATAAAGTGTTTCTCGCCTTCCAGTCGGTAATTTTAATGAGCTGGCAGCAGCCAGCGTCATCTCAGAAGACCCTCGGGTGCCGTGAATGTCAATCAAGTGACGAAAGTGACGTCATAGTGAAGATTTATGATTGCTCATTTTTAGGACTATTTTTTTAATGCCTGGCTGGTGATTGACTGACACACCCTCCGCGATCGACCGGTAGCTCGCGATCGACGTAATGAGCACCCCTGGTTTAAGACTTATGGTCATTAGAAAACATCACTGCCCATCATCATGGCAGCTACAGTTTCCATCTTAAAGATCTAAAAAATATATTTTGGAATGTCGGCGGGCCTGATTGAAAAGCTTAACGGGCCGCATGTGGCCCCGGGCAGTACAGTTGTCATTCACTTCAAGTTCACTGAATCTCGCTAAAAAATTTATATCTTTATATGTATACTTTCACCGAAAAATATATCGAGATAGATATCGAATATCGAGTTGGTAAGTAAAAAGATATCGAGATATACTTTTTCATCCATATCCCCCAGCCCTAATATGTATTGATATTATTTTATCGCCCAGCCCATTTCAAGTGAATATGTTTCAGGTAGAAAGCCACCCGGATTATTTAGGTCACGGTGATATGAATTGACCTGGTGTCAGCTGAATACACCACATGTTCTCACAACCACCCGTCACCACATAAGCGGTGTCCCAAATGGACAGATGAAGTCGAAGCAAATGTTTTCGCACTGTCAGTGGGACAACATGGAAAGGATTAGCCGCCAAAGAAAACCCTAATGTTGCAATGAAAAATAAATACTATAAAGACCAACACAAGTTTGGGAGTTGAATCTTTGCGAAAGGTTGTGTTTAACTCTTATCACCAGTGTGTACTCTGTGTGTCCTTGGAAGAAATCCAGTCGCGGATAAGAGCAGTCTAAAGAGTGGAAATGTATTTCAACATCAATGTAAAATGAAATAATAGCCTGGAGAAATAAATAAGTCCAACATACAAAGATGCTTGTTGTGAAATTGTGACCTACACTTAACTCGTGAGCATTACTTGTCCAATAAGCCCTAATTATAAAGATTAGATATAAATCTTATTTTTTTATAGTGGAACACAAGACGAGGCCTGGGTGAATTCTGCCACGAGGGGATCAACTTTTTGTATAATCAGTCACAGTGCTACACAGCTATGCATTATGTCATCACATTGAAGAGAGTTATTTTCTGTGGTGACAAACATTTCCAGAGGTGCTATAATGGTTATGCCACCAATCAGTATCAGACGGTTTCTGTGAAAATGTACGTGATTAATATCTTCCCAGGCCTCGAATTTTAACTTTTTAAGGTCAAGGCAAGTGTTGCCTTTTTGATAGAGGGAGGTATTTAAAGAAATATATATGTTTATGTTTTTAAGTTATGTACATTTATATGTACATGAAGATGATGTATCGGGACAGATCCATTAAGAGTTTGAGCAGAAATATGTCATACAGGAATTAACTATGCACTATTAACAAAATGCTGTCACATGAATGTTTTTTGAAGTACCACCTTTGTGTCATGAAAAAAAACCAAGTAATGTAAAAAAAAACAACCTTCTGTTTACTTTTTAATATCAAAATAGAACCCAAAGCAGTTGGGCTAATGAATATGAAGTGTAATAAACAAGCTTTGTTTTTCTCTTGGTTCAGTACAACAGTTTGGTCAACAAAAATCAAGAGGAGTGACACCTCTCACATTGAATACACAATCTTCACAGCCTTCGTTCAATTCGATGAGATGACAAAACATTTGAGCTAGTATTGATGTTATTTGACCACTGATACAGTTTGCAGTTAAAGGAGTGAACAACCCAGTAAACAAAGTAAAGACTTTATAAACAAGTTGTGACTATGTTCACGACACATCGCGTGCTGCATGTTTCTTCACATCATTAACTAAGTCACAGTAGCTGATGGACGCTGTATTTACAAAATAAAAGTAACATCAAATAGTTTTCTCCTTCGCTTTATACTTTTAGTGTGGGGACAAGTGTGTCAGTCTCCAATATTGTCCACACCTGTTGCCATCTAAACGCAGCAGTGCGCTCTTAAAGGGGAACATTATCACAATTTCAGAAGGGTTAAAACCATTAAAAATCAGTTCCCAGTGGCTTATTTTATTTTTAGAAGTTTTTTTCAAAATTTTACCCATCACGCAATATCCCTAAATAAAAGCTTCAAAGTGTCTGATTTTAACCATTGTTATAAACACCCGTCCATTTTCCTGTGACGTCACACAGTGATGCCAATACAAACAAACATGGCGGATAGAACAGCAAGATATAGCGACATTAGCTCGGATTCAGACTCGGATTTCAGCGGCTTAAGCGATTCAACAGATTACGCATGTATTGAAACGGATGGTTGTAGTGTGGAGGCAGGTAGCGAAAATGAAATTGAAGAAGAAACTGAAGCTATTGAGCCATATCGGTTTGAACCGTATGCAAGCGAAACCGACAAACGACACGACAGCCAGCGACACGGGAGAAAGCGAGGACGAATTGGGCGATCGCCTTCTAACCAACGATTGGTATGTGTTTGTTTGGCATTAAAGGAAACTAACAACTATGAACTAGGTTTACAGCATATGAAATACATTTGGCAACAACATGCACTTTGAGAGTGCAGACAGCCCATTTCAGGCGCGCTAAGAACATATATTTTTCCACGATTTCAGCACTCAGGTTAACCATACCTAAATAGACACAAAATACTACATTACACAAGACTACCCGAATGTACTCGAATGATTGAAAAAAATAAATGTTTTTAAGCTAAATTATTGGTAAACACAGTTTATGTATAATAATTTACGTAAAACCGCGAGTAATGAATAAAGTTTTCATCAATTAATATATTCTGTAGACATACCCTCATCCGCTCTCTTTTCCTGAAAGCTGATCGGTCCAGTTTTGGAGTCGATGTCAGCAGGCCAGGGAAGCTAGGGTCGATATTCTTCTCTTGATCATCTTTGGTGGCATAAGGGACGGTGTGAGCCAAGACATCCAGGGCGTTTAGCTCACTTGCTTGCCGTGCTACCGAGGTCCTTTGTCCCTGAATAGCTCACACACTCCGGCAGATTCAATGGGGGTCTGGCGGCAGATTTCTTTGACTTTATCGTTGGAAATGCATCTGCTTTGAGTGTCGCAGGACATCCACACATTCTTGCCATCTCTGTCGTAGCATAGCTTTCGTCGGTAAAGTGTGCGGAACAAATGACTGACCATTTTCGTCGGCTTTCCCCACACCCTCGTATTTTGAACGAATTTCGTCCAATTTCTTGCCACTTTCGCATCTTTGGTCCACTGGTGCAACTTGAATCCGTCCCTGTTCGTGTTGTTACACCCTCCGACAACACACCGACGAAAGTGAGAAAATGGCGGATTGCTTCCCGATGTGACGTCACAACGTGACGTCATCGCTCCAAGAGCGAATAATAGAAAGGCGTTTAATTCGCCAAAATTCACCCATTTAGAGTTCGGAAATCGGTTAAAAAAATATATGGTCTTTTTTCTGCAACATCAAGGTATATATTGACGCTTACATAGGTCTGGTGATAATATTCCCCTTTAACCGCACGCCGGGAAGCGAGGGGAAATGACGTTAAACCAAGCGCTTGGCTCTGTTTACTCTGAGGGGAAATCTCCCGAGCAAAGTCCGTGTCGTTGGCCCGCCATGATTATCAAGCCAACCGACGCTAGTGCGCATGCGCCTGACTTGGTGTTGCCTAAAATGCATTAATAAATGACGGGGTTTCGGTAATTAAAAAAATGTGACTTATTACTAACCGTCGGAAATTTTATCGCAAATGATCATTATACAGTTTATTGTTACATCCCTCGTCCATTAACAAGTAAAAAGTCATGGGCGGTCACGGCATGTTCTTGCCGCGGATGTTGGTCAATTTTTAGGGCATTATGACAAATGCCGCAGTTGCCATGGTTAAATTCGAGCCCTGCCTTTCCCAGTGGACCTTTAATTTTGGTCCCCCAGCTGACAGGCGACTAGCAGCTAACGTTGTAGTCCCGTAAATGAATAATCGTCAACTCCATTTTCCATTGCAGAAAATAAACTGCATTTCTTACATGTTTCATTATCACTGGAGGACGATGCTAAACATGTTTACACGCTGAATAAAAACTAGCAAGAGTAGACAAGACGACATGCTACACGCTGAGCGAGCCGCTAAGATAGCTTCAAACACTTTAAATAAAGTTTAGGAAGTGTAGATAGAAGTGTTTTACAGTAGATATTACTGAAAATTATACTTAATTAATTAATCTTAGATTAATAAGAGAGGATATAACGATCTGTTGCTGTGTAACAACCAGGCGTACACGTAAGGGGAGTGTGGATACATCCATATATTGGTAGTGTGGACACCCAAGGGTAGTATCGATATATACGCGATATTAGAATGATTAGATCAATATGGTTATTTTCACAAAATGTAATGTTAACAAATTCAGGGTCATAAGTTATTGAACACAGGTGGACTTGGTGGGCAAAACACAAATGATTTAAAAGAGTAGTTGATCAAACAATTGTATGCAAGAGAATAAGGAAGTAGTTTAAATGTTATTTTGTTACACTCCAGTCCTGTGTTTTGTCAAATGTATTATTGTTTATTATAATTGTGATTACAATTGGAAAAACAAAATCATTCAGTGATGTTGAATATTTCAAAGTAAAAGTAGGCCTGGGGTGATGTATTGATTTTATCGCAAAAACTATGGCGTCACATTAGTGCCAAAAATCCGAGCGCATAAAAACTGTTATCGCGCGCTGATTCTCCACTTCGTGCGCGCGCTACACCCTTTTGCGCGCGCGCGGTGCCTTTCTGTGCGCGTGCGGTGCCTCTTTGCGCGCGCGCGACGCCTTTCTGCGCACTCTCTGTGTACTCCTGGCATCTCTCCTCGCGCTGTCATGTTTCTTTTTGGCACTTTGGGGGCGGGTATGCTTAGACGGCCCCTTCTTTCTGATTGGTCAGGCGAAAAATGCTGAAAAATGCTCAGAGCCAATCAGAAGTATAGGAGGGCGGGTCATCGTCAATATGTATCAGGATTTACGGAGGAAGAAGTGGATAAAAAAATGTTGCGTGCTGATGAAGGTTATTTCATACCACATAAACACAATACAGGGTAATACAAAATGTGACCCAAATAAATGATAAGACAACAAACACCATAATCACATCTTTCAGCCAGAACTGGTCCACCAGCAATAACATCCAACCATAACATTATTTTATATTTTCACTTCTTCTTGAACATTTGTTTTCTAATTTATGGAATTTATTTTGATTCAGCCATAAAATTAATGAAATAATCTTTGAATTTTGTTTAATGTAATTAATGTATTCTGAAACAGTTTAAAATAATCAGAGAACTGACTAACACTGACCCTACACAACTATGTTGCACAATTAAGTCATTTTTTTTTTAAAGCGAAAGAGGTAATTTCAACAGGTACAGCATCCTATGTCATATCTACATGTAATAAGATTTGTAACAAGGCAAACCGTTTGTAAATTGGTCGAAAATCTAGCAAGTTATGGTAATTTAATTAGTACATGTACCATTGACATCAATGTAATGATTGAGGCTAGCTGTCCGAGGTAAGATGGCTACAACGTTGCTACGCTGGAGAATGATTGGTCATATGAAAAATGCTCACAGCCAATCAGAAAGAAGGGGCCGTCTAAGCATACCCGCCCCCAAAGTGCCAAAAAGAAACATGACAGCGCGAGGAGAGATGCCAGGAGTACACAGAGAGCGTGCAGAAAGGCGTGGCGCGCGCGCAGAAAGGCGTGGCGCGCGCAGAAAGGCGTGGCGCGCGCAGAAAGGCGTGGCGCGCGCAGAAAGGCGTGGCGCGCGCAGAAAGGCGTGGCGCGCGCACAGAAAGGCACCGCGCGCGCACAGAAAGGCACCGTGCGCGCGCAAAAAGGCACCACGCGCGCGCAAAATGGTGTCGCGCGCGCACGAAGTGGAGAATCAGCGCGCGATAACAGTTTTTATGCGCTCGGATTTTTGGCACTAATGTGACGCCATAAAAAAACTTTCTTTTTTTTGTTGCAGACAATTGGAAAAAAAAAAAAATCTTATGTTTTTCTCTTCTTGCTCCGAAACTTCCATAGCCCTTGCCTTCCCCCTTTCTTCCTCAGCGGAGATCCACAAGCCTAGCAAAACATGGCTAATGCTAACGAGAGCGAGTAGTGTTCCAAAGAAAAGAAAATACTTTCAAGTGCTTTAGATTTGCGACAACAGTTGTGGAACAAGTGACTGCACTCTGCAAAGTTTCTTTAAAAAAGGCAGCCGCACAACACACTTATTCCAGCATGGGGGAAATGCAATGATCAAGACCGCATTAACAACTCCACCACCTAAGAAGCAGCTTACTGTGGCGAAATCATTTACACAAGGTACCATGTACCGTACAGTATGGAGAACAATGCACACAGCGATCACTAAAGCAGTCGCTCCGCACATCTAAACCGCACAGCTCGTCGAGCATGTGCTGCTGCAAAACTCTTGTGGAGTTATAACACGTATAATCATCAATATAGTGATATATTACATATGCACTGGTGTGTGCATTGTCTTTTTAACATCAGTACACACTAACAAGGAGCCCAGGATACTCCTGTTTATCCATTTCCTAAAACTATATAATAATCTCAATGTTTTACTTGCTGATTTATTTGCATACAATACTACATTTTTAGTTACAGAATCATTTTATTCAAAACAAAAGGGTTAAGTTTGCACTTAATTGAACTGATTGATTTGTATTACTATTTAATGAATATTGGTAACTATTGATTTATTTATTTTTTTTGCATGCAATGCACAATGCTACATTTCTATTTACAGAAGTATTTTTTTCAAGACAGAAGTTTTAAGTTTGCACTTTTTTTAATCTCAAATGTTAGATTATTTGCGTGCAAGGTACAATGCTACATTTTTGTTTACAGTGTTTTATTCAAGCAGAAGTATTGCTTCCCAGAGGAAGCTTTAAATATAGTTGTAATTATTGCATTAATAGTACAATTTATATTTGGTTTAAAATTAACATACAAATAAATGGGTTGTACTTGTATAGCGCTTTTCTACCTTCAAGGTACTCAAAGCGCTTTGACACTACTTCCACATTTACCCATTCACACACACATTCACACACTGATGGAGGGAGCTGCCATGCAAGGCGCTAACCAGCACCCATCAGGAGCAAGGGTGAAGTGTCTTGCTCAGGACACAACGGACATGACGAGGTTGGTACTAGGTGGGGATTGAACCAGGGACCCTCGGGTCGTGCACGGCCATTCTTCCACTGCGCCATGCCGAAATGAGAATTTTGTAGTGTCATTTAAAGCTACTTGTTTTTTTATAAAATTTATGAAAAATGTGTTTTAAATTACATCTGTTTCTGTATTCATTGGTTTCTTTAAAAAGTAGAGGAAAAATCGTAAATCAAATTTTGTCAAAAAATCATTTTTTTTTTTTTTAGGCCATATCGCCTAGGCCTAAGTAAAAGTATTATAGCCAGTACTGCCTGTAACTACATGGTATTGGATCCATACTAGGGCTGGGCGATATATCGATATATCGCGGGTTTGCCTCTGTGCGATATAGAAAATTATTGTATCGTGATATCGTATACGTTGTCACGCAGTTGCTTTTAGCTGCGGGCATTACACTTCACTCTTTCTAGTCTCTCCTTCTCACAGGGGCGTAAAACAAGCCCACCTTCTTACATACGTCACATACTGTCGCGCGTGTAGCGTCATACGCCCTCGCCCAGCAGAGAGGTAGCAGCATGGCTAACGTTAGCTGAGGCAGGTGGTACAAGCGGAGCAGTGCGAGTGACAATACAAGAGAAGTAGCGAAACTGATCACAAATGGAGGAAGAACAATTATAAATAAATGATAAATGGGTTGTACTTGTATAGCGCTTTTCTACCTTCAAGGTACTCAAAGCGCTTTGACACTACTTCCACATTTACCCATTCACACACACATTCACACACTGATGGAGGGAGCTGCCATGCAAGGCGCTAACCAGCACCCATCAGGCGCAAGGGTGAAGTGTCTTGCTCAGGACACAACGGACATGACAAGGTTGGTACTAGGTGGGGATTGAACCAGGGACCCTCGGGTCGCGCACGGCCATTCTTCCACTGCGCCACGCCGTCCCTATTAATTAAAGGGGAACATTATCACCAGACCTATGTAAGCGTCAATATATACCTTGATGTTGCAGAAAAAAGACCATATATTTTTTTAACCGATTTCCGAACTCTAAATGGGTGAATTTTGGCGAATTAAACGCCTTTCTATTATTCGCTCTCAACGTGACGTCACATCAGGAAGCAATTTGCCATTTTCTCACTTTCGTCGGTGTGTTGTCGGAGGGTGTAACAACACGAACAGGGACGGATTCAAGTTGCACCAGTGGCCCAAAGATGCGAAAGTGGCAAGAAATTGGACGAAATTTGTTCAAAATACGAGGTTGTGGGGAAAGCCGACGAAATGGTCAGTCGTTTGTTCCGCACACTTTACCGACGAAAGCTATGCTACGACAGAGATGGCAAGAATGTGTGGATATCCTGCGACAAAGCAGATGCTGACATCAACTCCAAAACTGGACAGATCAGCTTTCAGGAAAAGAGAGCGGATGAGGGTATGTCTACAGAATATATTAATTGATGAAAACTTTATTCATTACTCGCGGTTTTACGTAAATTATTATACATAAACTGTGTTTCCCAATAATTTAGCTTAAAAACATTTATTTTTTTCAATCATTCGAGTACATTCGGGTAGTCTTGTGTAATGCAGTATTTTGTGTCTATTTAGGTATGGTTAACCTGAGTGCTGAAATCGTGGAAAAATATATGTTCTTAGCGCGCCTGAAATGGGCTGTCTGCACTCTCAAAGTGCATGTTGTTGCCAAATGTATTTCATATGCTGTAAACCTAGTTCATAGTTGTTAGTTTCCTTTAATGCCAAACAAACACATACCAATCGTTAGTTAGAAGGCGATCGCCCAATTCGTCCTCGCTTTCTCCCGTGTCGCTGTCTGTTTCGCTTGCATACGGATCAAACCGATATGGCTCAATAGCTTCTGTTTCTTCTTCAATTTCGTTTTCGCTACCTGCCTCCACACTACAACCATCCGTTTCAATACATGCGTAATCTGTTGAATCGCTTAAGCCGCTGAAATCCGAGTCTGAATCCGAGCTAATGTCGCTATACCTTGCTGTACTATCCGCCATGTTTGTTTGTATTGGCATCACTGTGTGACGTCACAGGAAAATGGAAGGGTGTATATAACGATGGTTAAAATCAGGCACTTTGAAGCTTTTTTTAGGGATATTGCGTGATGAGTAAAATTTTGAAAAAAACTTTGAAAAATAAAATAAGCCACTGGGAACTGATTTTTAATGGTTTTAACCCTTCTGAAATTGTGATAATGTTCCCCTTTAATTCCCCCAAAAAACAGCACGGGGTCCATCATCTGGCGGTAGTTTGGCTTCAAGCGGGAAGATATTCAGCAGACAACAGTAATATACGAAGTATGCAGCAAAAGCGTAGCTACAAAAGGTAGCAGCCAACGTTCCCTCTAAGGTGCGCGCCTGCGCAATTGCGCACTGCTCAAGCGTCCTCTGCGCACAGCAATTATATGCCGCGCACCAAATCAAATCCCATCTGAATTCTAAACAAAAATAAACACATTTATTGTGTGTAATTTTGCAATGTAACTCTGAGTGACAGTGACAACCAGCGGCGCTAATGGTGTTCGTCAACACCGTTCAATTATTGTAACGTCTATCGAGATGCTTCGAGGACAGGAATTATATCGATCACTTTATTGAGCAAAACTGTTTATATTAGGCCATAACCACACCAAAAACATGAGTAAAAAACTTCCATCTCGAAAAACCAGGCTAAAACCAACTTGTCATCTGTCACCAACACGCATACCACTAAGCCACTGGTGCGTTTATGGCCACACAAAAAGTCGGACAACTCAAACACCACACAAAGTTACACTATGACTCCTCAGTCATACGTGTGCTTATTCTACTGTCATTTATTATTAATGTTAATTTATTGATATTAATCATGGAATGCTGTTACTAAAGAAAGTTACAGGAATGCACACTTCATCCTATGCTTACATTTCATTGTGCAACATGAGGATGTTTAAGGGGAACTTAATGTGATCTCTGGAAGGGGTACAAATGATTTCCAAAGCAGGACCCCCACCCAGACATATTGTACAATACTAATCCATAGCTTATGAAAAACAACATTTCTTGTATTTTCATTACAAGTGGGCCAAATCACTAATATTACAAAATAATCTCATGAAAATGACTCCTGTCATTTGAGTGTTATTATAAAAGATTGGTTTGAGACAGGTGTGCTGCTGGTATTGCCACGTGTGATGTTGTTGCTCACATGTGCTCCACTGAATGTTCAGGGAGTTGTTGTGAACAATTAGAGGGAACATTGGTAGCAGCACTACTAATTTGTTCTTTCATTTAAAAAGTCACCCGCGAGAGAATGAAGAGTGCTTGAAACTCTGCACGTTAACATCTGCGGCCGGTGCCACACCCAAAAAAATGCCGAAACAACATGCACTGACAAATGAGCCTGACGTCTTCCATTTACAGATCAACACCATATGAAAAACATAGTCACAAACACAAGGAGATAACGTCCGCAGTAACTTATTACATAGCGAAGGACATGGCCCCATAAACATCATCTATGCAACGTTTTGACCAGAGAACCACCACTACATGTTATGTAGACCAGTGTTTTTCAACCACTGTTCCGCGACACACTAGTGTGCCGTAAGATACAGACTGGTGTGCCGTGGGAGATTATCTAATTTCACTTATTTGGGTTAAAAATATGTTTTGCAAACCAGTAATTATAGTCTGCAAATGATGTGTTGTTGTTGAGTGTCAGTGCGGTCTAGAGCTCAGCAGAGTAACCGTGTAATACTCTTCCATATCAGTAGGTGGCAGCAGGTAGCTAATTGCTTTGTAGATGTCGGAAACAGCGGGAGGCAGTGTGCGGGTAAAAAGGTGTCTGATGCTTAAACCAAAAATAAACAAAAGGTGAGTGCCCCTACGAAAAGGCATTGAAGCTTAGGGAAGGCTATGCAGAAAACTGATGGCTACAAAGTAAACAAAAACAGAATGCTGGACGACAGCAAAGACTTACTGTGGAGCAAAGACGGCGTCCACAATGTACATCCGAACATGACATGACAATCAAAAATGTCCTCACAAAGAAGGATAAAAACAACTGAAATATCCTTGATTGCTAAAACAAAGTAGATGCGGGAAATATTGCTCAAAGGAAGACATGAAACTGCTACAGGAAAATACCAAAAAAAGAGAAAAAGCCACCAAAATAGGAGCGCAAGACAAGAACTAAAACACTACACACAGAAAACAAGCAAAATAGTCCAAATAAGTCATGGCGTGATGTGACAGGTGGTGACAGTACACCTACTTTGAGACAAGAGCTATAGTGATGCATGCTTGGTTATGGTTTAAAGTCATATCCAACAATTACGACAACGACTTTTTACTGTCAACTGAGTTTCGTTTTTTAATGATTTCTGGTGTGCCTCCAGATATTTTCACCGCAAAAAAATGTGCCTTTGCTCAAAAAAGGTTGAAAAACACTGATGTAGACCACAAGGAAGTGTTTTCCAATTAGAAAAATAATAATAATATGACTCCTTTAATGCACCCTATTATATGCATCAAGTGTTCATTCAAGGCTAAGGCAAAATATTGAGATGTATATCGCGATATGGCCTAAAAATATCGAGATATTAATAAAAGCCAATATCGCCCAGCCCTAATCCATACCCACATTTGTAGTATGACTCAGTACTGATACACTTTACAAGACGATAAATAATGCAAGCCGTTACCGTATACGCCAGCCCCCTACTTTTGTAACCTCTAACTTGTTTTGAAATGTTTTTAAATAATCTATATGCAAAAATACGCAAGTGTAATCATTACAGAAATAGCAAAGCTGCATGCCAGCTATACCTTCAGTGCAATTTATTCTTACGTAGAGCCAACCAAACGTGTTGTTTGGGTCAGTTGACATTTAAACAATTAGATAAAAGATTGTTAGTGTCAGCTCATGTCTAAATATCGTTCATTTTTCAAATTATATAGTCTATAACAGTGGTTCTCAAATGGGGGTACGCGTACCCCTGGGGGTAGTTGAAGTTATGCCAAGGGGTACGTGAGATTTTTTTTTAAATATTCTAAAAATAGCAAAAATTCAAAAATCCTTTATAAATATATTTATTGAATAATACTTCAACAAAATATGAATGTAAGTTCATAAACTCAGTGAAGCACAAGCTCAGGTTTCTCACTAAAATGTCTGTCAAAAAGAACTGTGAAAAGAAATGCAACAATGCAATATTCAGTGTTGACAGCTAGATTTTTTGTGGACATGTTCCATAAATATTGATGTTAAAGATTTCTTTTTTTGTGAAGAAATGTTTAGAATGAAGTTGATGAATCCAGATGGATCTCTATCACAATCCCCAAAGAGGGCACTTTAAGTTGATGATTACTTCTATGTGTAGAAATCTTTATTTATAATTGAATCACTTGTTTATATTTCAACAAATTTTCCAAATACTTCAAGAAAGACCACTACATATGAGCAATATTTTACACTGTTATACATTTTAATAAATCAGAAACTGATGACATAGTGCTGTATTTTACTTCTTTATCTCTTTTTTTCAACCAAAAATGCTTTGCTCTAATTAAGGGGTACTTGAATTAAAAACATGTTCACAGGGGGTACATCACTGAAAAAAGGTTGAGAACCACTGGTCTATAACACTCACCTGGATTAATACATGATCGGTATTGGCTAATCTCACCGATGAATGATCGGTAGGAACCTTTTTTTGTTGTCCTGTACATGCATAGGTGACTTTTGACCTCTATTATTAGGCCAGTGTTCCTTAACCATAGGGAACACTGGCGACTAACAGTGGGAACACCATAACCTGTTGTTGGGCCGAGAGCGCCACCTAGAGTGCCACCAAAAAAATATCGGTTTCTCTGCTGTGCTTCGTATGGGCCACAGCAGTACTCGGGTGTAATACATTTTTTCACCACTTGTGACAGTAATGACAATATCAATCAAACAGAAAAAGACAAATCATAGAGAAGTTTAGGCGCACGAATAATGACTAAAGTGGTGAAACTGTATTTTCATTTGTAATTACAGTTGAGTTAAGAAACATATTTATTATTCAGTTAGTTTGAATGTACGTACTGTATTTTAGCACTGCCTAATTGTATGTGCATTTATCTTTCATCAGGTTTTATGAGTCCCTTCTTTTGCAGTTGATTTATTGTTGTAATCAGGCTGACCTAAGCTTTGATTATACTCGTGATTACCACATGCTTTTATGTCATTTGACAAGCTTTTATCCGGTTAAACTGTAAGTACGTTACGTATAATTATTGAATATGATTAAAATCAACAGTAAGGTGACTAATGCAGTGTTGGCATTTGAGTGGGCCCCAAAGTCAAAAATCTTAAGAACCCTTGCATTAAGCCATTTTTAGGGCGCTCCAGACTACTAGCTTACATTCTTCACAGATGGGATCATTTAAAGCAGGGGTGCTCACACTTTTTCTGCAGGCGAGCTACTTTTCAATTGATCAAGTCGTGGGGATCTACCTCATTCATATATATAATTTATATTTACTTATTTAATCAATATATGTTTTTGTTAACAAGTTAAAGGTGTTTAATGATAATGCAAGCATGTTTAACACATATAGTTAATATTGTTAATACATTAAAGGTGTTTAATGATAATACAAGTATGTTTAATACATATAGTTAATATTGTTAACAAGTTAAAGGTGTTTAAAGATAATGCAAGCATGTTTAACACATATAGTTAATATTGTTAACAACTTAAAGGTGGTTAAAGATAAAACAAGCATGTTTAACACAAATAGTTAATATTGTTAACAACTTAAAGGTGGTTAAAGATAAAACAAGCATGTTTAACACATATAGTTAATATTGTTAAGTTAAAGGTGGTTAAAGATAATACAAGCATGTTTAACACATATAGTTAATATTGTTAACAAGTTAAAGGTGTTTAAAGATAATACAAGCATGTTTAACACATATAGATTCCTTTCTTTCATGAAGACAAGAATATAAGTTGGTGTATTACCTGATTGTGATGACTTGCATTGATTGGAATCAGACAGTGGTGATGATAACGTCCGCATTTTCGAATGGAGGAGAAAAAAAGTCCTCCTTTCTGTCCAATACCACATGAAAGTGGTTGGTTTTTGGCATATTATTTGTCCAGCTTCCGTACTCCTTTGTATGCACTTTACAAGAAATACATTGTCGGCAAACTCCGTAGCTTGCTAGCTTGTGCACGCCAGCTTTCTGAGACTCTTATTTTGGTAGCGCAGGCAGGATGAAGCAGAGCTTTTATTGTGCAACTGTGCAGTCGGTCTTTGGAGTTTTGACGACAGGTACGGCGCCAGAGTCTGTTGAAATAAAGTGTTTCTCGCCTTCCAGTCGGTAATTTTAATGAGCTGGCAGCAGCCAGCGTCATCTCAGAAGACCCTCGGGTGCCGTTAATGTCAATCAAGTGACGAAAGTGACGTCATAGTGAAGATTTATGATCGCTCATTTTTAGGACTATTTTTTTAATGCCTGGCTGGTGATCGACTGACACACCCTCCGAGATCGACCGGTAGATCGCGATCGACGTAATGAGCACCCCTGATTTAAAGGATAACTGCACTTTTTTTTTGAATTTTGCCTATCGTTCACAATCCTAATGAGAGACTAGAAGACAAAAGTTGTTTTTTTTTTTTTTGCTTTTTAATTCGTAAAAATTGCCTTGTTCTTAGCGGCTAGCAATGCAGCTAATGGGAGCAAACCATTCTGCCTTTAAATCACTGTAAAATATTTCCTTTACATTCCGTAACCTGTATAATAACAAAGCTGTTGCGACATTGTTTCTGTAAGAGCGAACACTGAGGAACTGTTTTTCTAGCGTTGTACGCATCGTCTTGCGACAGCATTAGCCGTACGCCAGCTACGGCAAGAGGTAAGCTAGCTACGACAAGAGGTAAGCTAGCTTTTGCGCCAGCAGCTAAATGGCTTTTGAGTTTGTAATACACAACACAATGCGATACTGACTTAAAAACATGAACCGTCATATTGCAATGTCTGTGAAGTGTTAGCTCACATTTCATGTTTTGTTTGTACACAGCGAGCTCGACAGTGTGATGCATGTATCATGAGAAGTATTATTGTAACTCACTCCATGGACAGTTGTCTGTTTGGTCCAGCTGGCTGGGGAAGTTTTTTCAAGTTGACTTTGGGTAAGCAATCCATTTATGTTGGTACAGCTTGGCTCCAAGTTCCACATTTACACTGTCAAGTCACGTCGACCTCATCACTCACTCGGCTTCCGTATGCTCCAAAGTTTCACTCGCTGTTTGTGCTCGCTTCTATAAGCAGCATTTCATCCTCCGTATATTCAGCTTCAAAAAGATAAGGTTGTGAATCCTTATTTGTCCCAAAAATAGTCATCTTCCTTGTTTATTACCAAGTCTGCTGTGATTAGAATACACTCGCGTTTGTTTCCGTAAGTAGGAAGTGCGCTGCTATGGAAAGGCAAATAAATGCGCTGTGGAAAGACGTTCCGGTAATGCATAAAATGACCAAAATACGGTAAATATTGAAGATTTAACATATTGTTCTGAACTTTAGAATCCTAAAAAATTAAAAATCGTGTGTTCTTGTCTCTCATAATGATTGTGAACAAAAGGAAAAATTCCAGTCCCCCTTCAAAATTTCCAAAGCATAGCAATGCATTTAAACCAAACCGGTTTGGTAGTGTACACATTCGTCTGTTTTCATTGGTACAAGTTGTAAAGGTTCCTGAAAGAGTGTCACTCCTGTGTTAATGGCAAGTACAACAACAATTGTATTGCATTATTATACTTTATTAACATTTAAACGTGTTTTTGTATATAAATATTTAACTGTAACCCTGTGGGTGCATTCCTGTGACCAGACACTTTCATTCCAGAGTAAAAATGTCCTCTGCTCCACCTCAGCATGCACACCCGACACACCCACCATCAGCTGTTTGAGATGAGCTCTTGTCTTCCGAGTGATCCAGCTCGGACTGCTTTATCTGGCCCGGGGCCGCGTCTGCACCCAGTGATAGAGCTCGAGAGGGTGTGGACCGCTCCCACTGACGACGTGTCCAGTGGGTCGCTGTATCGATGCCGTTGAGCTTCCAGGGCCCGAGACTTCATTAAGGTCTCAAAACAGGTTTTTCCTAGTGCAGTAAAAACCTTGAGAAGAGCTTGCACGGGGGTTTTTGTTGTTTTGAAAGACCTCCGAGCTGATCGGATTAGTGAGTCATTGTCAATAAATAGCGCGCTAGTGTGTCGCTCTACAAACACCGCCATCCTCGTCATGTCTGTTCAATGTGCGGCCTTTTTGGAAATGTGGCAGGTTTTGTACCTTGTACTTTTAAACTGAATGGCCTTACTTTATTTGCCGTCCCTACAAATGTCCACTGCAGGTGGTCAAACTGGTGTCTCGTTACTATGTTGTACAGTTATGACTTGAAAGTGAAATATAAACAAATATAAATGTTTCAAATTGATTCACCTCAGGATTTTACCACACAATTACTGATGCATTTTAATACTACTGTATACATTTATTTTACATACTGTAAAAAAAAAAAGAAGCAGATGTAGTGGTAAAAAACGCCAGAATTTAGCGTTAAATAAACTTTGGTTTTTACTAGAGATGTCCGATAATGGCTTTTTTGCCGATATTGTCCAACTCTTAATTACCGATTCTGATATCAACCGATACCGATATATACAGTTGTGGAATTAACACATTATTATGCCTAATTTTGTTGTGATGCCCCGCTGGATGCATTAAACAATGTAACAAGGTTTTCCAAAATAAATCAACTCAAGTTATGGAAAAAAGTGCCAACATGGCACTGCCATATTTATTATTGAAGTCACAAAGTGCATTATTGTTTTTAACCTGCCTCAAAACAGCAGCTTGGAATTTGGGACATGCTCTCCCTGAGAGAGCACGAGGAGGTTGAGGTAGGGGGTAGCGGGGGGGTGTATATTGTAGCGTCCCGGAAGAGTTAGTGCTGCAAGGGGTTCTGGGTATTTGTTGTGTTGTGTTTATGTTGTGTTACGGTGCGGATGTTCTCCCGAAATGTGTTTGTCATTCTTGTTTGGTGTGGGTTCACAGTGTGGCGCATATTTGTAACACTGTTAAAGTTGTTTATACGGCCACCCTCAGTGTGACCTGTATGACTGTTCACTTGTGTGTGTGAAAAGCCGTAGAAATTTTGTGATTGGGCCGACACGCGAAGGCAGTGCCTTTAAGGTTCATTGGCGCTCTGTACTTCTCCCTACGACCGTGTACCACTCCGTACAGCGGCGTTTTAAAACGTTTTTACTTTTTGAAACCGATACCGATAATTTCCGATATCATATTTTAAAGCATTTATCGGCCGATAATATCGGCAGTCCAATATTATCGGACATCTCTAATTTTTACATGGAAAGATGTTTTTTACGGTAAAATTCTGCCGACTGAGCTGCCAGGTTTTTTTTACTGTAAAATATATTCAGTTAAACCGATAACTTGCTTTGAAATCATAAGTTAAGCAGATATTTAAGTATTTATTCTGACTTTAACAAGAAAAAATGTTTGGAGTGTATGATAATATAATATCATTCGTGATCATTGGTTTCTTGTATTTTATATAATTTCCTGTCCAGCGCTCTTTTCATTTTTGTATCCACTTCCTGTTTGCTTCTATTTACTCCCACTCCTCTGGTCTGTACACTGGCTCGCACATGTCCCTGATTGGCAATCAGGATGATTCCTATGCCAGCCCCGTTCTGTGGGTGGAGTTGCACTTCACACCTGTTTGCTTTTTTTTGCACTTCATAGCTGCATATCTTTAGGGTTTTTTGTATTTTCTGCGTTTTCCATGCACCTGCCTGCCATCTCTGCATCCTCGGATTTAGAAATACACCAGAACGTAAGAAATTGTGGCAGTGCTAGATAATAAAGTTTAAAAGCTACGCAATTGCAGGCAGTACATTTTAGGTTCTGTAACCGTATTGTAGATACCGCAGTATTGCGGTTTCAAAGTTTTCACAATAATGGTGAGACTGTATCAAACAAACTTGCTTTAGGGGTCTGAAAATAAACTACATCTCCCAGAATCCTCTGCGCTGCACGTGAGAGGCAAAGTCCGGGCATCTAATCCCCCTAAGCAGCAAGTGAATGTTTGAAGTCGATAATACAAATTGTGTTTTGGACGTTTCTTGAAATTGTATCAAACCTTGTCTGTTTGAGTTATGTTGCTAACAAAGGAACCCTGGTGAAAACATCACCTCTTTGGTGGAGGTAAGAAAATCTGCATTCTGCAAAGCAAAGCGCGCCACTTTTGTCTCGAGCGTTTCCCAAGACTACCATTTACCACAATAATATTGTACCGTGGCCTTGGGATGTCCCGATCCAGGTTTTTGCACTTCCGATCCGATACCGATATTGTTTTTGCATTTCCGATCCGATACCGATACTGACCGATACCGATACTGGCCTATCCGAGCATGTATTAAAGTTTAAAGTTATTTAGCCTACTTAGTTGTCAGAATCATGTTGAAAATGGTTTTAGTACTCTTGATAACAACTAGCCAGCTGAATTAGGGGAGTTTGAATAATACACAATGGTTGGTAACAAGAAACTGACCTGTTTATTCAAGGATAAACACAAAATAGACAAAATTATACATGACAAACAGAAATGGCATCATTGAACTAGGGCTGGGCGATATGGCCTTTTTTTAATATTGCGATATTTTAAGGCCATATTGCGATACACAATATATATCTCGATATTTTGCCTTAGCCTTGAATGAACACTTGATGCATATAATCACAGCAGTATGATGATTATATGTGTTTTGATTGATTGATTGAGACTTTTATTAGTAGGTTGCACAGTACAGTACATATTCCGTACAATTGACCACTAAATGGTAACACCCCAATAAGTTTTTCAACTTGTTTAAGTCGGGGTCCACTTAAATTGATTCATGATACAGATATATACTATCAGATATATACTATCATCATAATACAGTCATCACACAAGATAATCACATTGAATTATTTACATTATTTATAATCCAGGGTGTGGAGGGGGGCGCCGGATGTAAGTGTCAAAAAGACAGCCAAAAGAGTTTGATATGAGAATAAATCTAAAGTTAAAATATAGGGTAGAAATGCACCCATTTGCAGGAAATGTAGTCTTGATTTTCAAAATTTTCTTTCAAGGCTTGCATGTCTACATTAAAACATTCTTTTTCATACTGCATTAATATATGCTACTTTTAAACTTTCATGCAGAGAAGGAAATCACAACTAAAAAAATCACTAATTTTTTCATACGGTGTTGATGTGGAAATTTTTGCCTCAGCATTTTAATGGTGTGGACGTGTGGCACCGAATGGAGATAAGCGTCTCGACAGACGTCACAATATTTGAACAATGATGACGAAAACTGTTTTCTCTGTCGTGTCCGTGTGTTGAAAATTGTTATGCGCTTATTTTTTTATTAGATTTTGTGCGTGGCATAGATTTGCTATGCGCAGAGGACGCTTAAACAGTGCGCAATTGCACAGGCGAGCACCTTAGAGGGAGCGTTGCTCGCACGGCTGCGCTAGCATCACAGCTAACGTTAGCCATGCTGCTACCTCTCTGCTCAGGGAGGACGTATACGTATGTGACGTATGGCGTGACAGTATGTGACGTATGTCATGACAGTATGTGATGTGTGTAAGAAGGTGCACTTGCTGTCTGTGAGAGGGAGACACAGGACAGAGTGAGAAGAGCCTGTCGTGTAATGCCAGCAGCTAAAAGCAACTGCGTGCCTGTGGATGTGTTGAAGGTGTGCTGGAAAATGCGGAACGGAAATTACGGAGCAGCAGAAAAGTGGAATGTATTATTTAAATCGGTGCGTTGGAAAACACGGACCGGAGTTTTTTTTAAAAACTGGATCTGGATCGGCATTTTCCCATGCCTTGCTGATACGCAATTTTTGGCAAATATCGGCAGCCGATCCGATCCAAATATCGGATCGGGACATCCCTACCGTGGCCTTAATACCCTGATAACGTACCGTGAGATTTTGATACTGTTACATCCCTAGTACTTTTATTTAGTATTTTGTCAAAATACAAAAAATAAATACATTTAGTAAGAAAAGATAAAGTATTTTATTGGCGCATATTATTTCGAGGCTTTCATGGGCTGTATAAAATGATGTGGCAGGCCAGCTTAAGCCCCCTGGCCTTGAGTTTGAAAAGGGCAGAGGTGTCAAAGTTACAGGGCCATATCGCAGTTATGTTTGGCCCCAGAGGGCAGCTTCTAACAGTGAATACTATTATTACACAATTTTTAATGCATTTCATTGGTAGATTTTTTCAAAACTAAAATGTAATAAAAAACATGATAAGTTGCAATAATTTCACCTCAAAATGTAGTGGATATTACTGTAAATGGAAAAACAATACTGCTGTTTTTATGGTAAAGAAAAAAGGCAGCTCAGTTGCCAAAATTTTACATAGTTATTTTACTGTAAATTAATAAAAACTGCAATTGTTTTTTTGTTTTTTTACCACAAATCAACAACTGTAAATTTTCGGTGTATTACTGTAAATGCCAAAACGGCACCACAGTTTATTACAGTAAAAAACGTTTTTTTCATTTGGAGAAAAATGTTGTAAAAACCGCAGTAAATTTCACAATTTTACCATAAAATATATTGCTACTTTTACATTGCACAATTTGATGGATACCTTGCTTTGAAATCATTATTGGTATTTATTAAACATTTTTTAATTGTTTGAAATTTCGATATTATATTTTTGCATAAATTAGACTATATTTAGTTTAGCATGATTTGCGATTACATGGAGTACATTTTTCTCTCTTTCCCAAAACAGAAAGAATACATTTAGTAAGAAAAGTTACAGTACTTTATTGATGCATATTATTTCTAGGGCTGCAACAACTAATCGATTATAAAAATAGTTGGCGATTAATTTAGTCATCGATTCGTTGGATCTATGCCATGCGCAGAGGCTACTTTTTTATTTTATTTAATTTTTTTAATTTTTTTATAAACCTTTATTCATAAACTGCAACATTTACAAACAGCTGAGAAACAATCAAAATAAGTATGGTGCCAGTATGCTGTTTTTTTCCCCAATAAAATACTGGAAAGGATAGAAATGTAGTTTGTCTCTTTTATCCGATTATTAATCGATTAATCGAAGTAATAATCAACAGATTAATCGATTATCAAATTAGTTGTTAGTTGCAGCCCTAATTATTTCCAGATGTTTTAGGGCCAAATAAAACGAAGTGACGGGCCACATCTGGCCCACGGGCTTTGAGTTTGACACCCGTGACATAGGGGATACACTGCAGTCAAACTTTGCTACTGAAAACTAACATCTGTGGTGTGGTCACGTGATCGTGTGACTCCACCATCTGCAGTTGCTCATCGACTGTTCCCTCCATATTTGGGTTTTGCAGACAGGCTCCCCCTCCTTTCTTCACTTCTCACTAGAAGCTCACAATCGTCATTTACGCTGCCTGCTCAGTGAAATACACTTCTTTTTTTTCCGCTAGGAAAGGAACAGAGCGCAAGAAACTTGTACACAGGTCATCTTCAGTTCTCAATGAGCTCACCAAACCATCCAATCTCTTCAGTCTTTTTGATGTTAGGATGTAATGATTAACAGTTAGGTCTGGGCGATATGGCCTATTTTTAATATCTCGATATTTTTAGGCCATGTCGCGATACACGATATATATCTCGATATTTTGCCTTAGCCTTGAATGAACACTTGATGCATATAATCACAGCAGTATGATGATTCTATATGTCTACATTAAAACATTCTTGTTCATACTGCATTAATATATGCTCATTTTAAACTTTCATGCAGAGAGGGAAATCACAACTAAGTCAATTGACCAAAACTGTTTGTTATTAAGCAGGGGCAAAAACATTCATGTCATTTCAAAACAGAAAGTGCAACATTGTCAGAGACATTTTAAAACAAGCTATTAGTGCACTTTTGTGCATGATGTCACTAAGATGACTCATCAAAACGCCACTACAATGTTTTAAAACAAATAAAGTGCACTTTTGTGCATGATGTACACAATATTAAACAATAACTGTCAAATAAAAATTAGCTGCATGATAGGAAATCAAATTGTGTATGCCCTTCGCTATGTGGTAGTTTCCTGCGGACATTATCTCCTTCTGTTGTTGACTAGTTTTTTCATACGGTGTTGATCTGGAAATGGTTGCCTCAGCATTTTGTTGGTGTGGCACCGACCGGAGATGTTGACATGCTGAGTTTCAAGCACTCTTCATTCTCTAGCGGGTGACTTTTCAAATGATGCTACATATTAGCAGTAATGCTACTTTTTGTAGCAACGCTTTTGCCCCACACTTGACAAATTACGGTTGTCTGTTCGACATATTCCCGCTTGAAGCCAAACCACCGCCAGACGATGGACCCCCTGCTGTTTTTCTTGGGAATTAATTCTTCCTTCATTTGTTACCAGATTCGCACCTTCTTTCTCTCGTATTACCACTCGCACCACAGCTAACGTTACCCATGCCGCTACCTCTCTGCTCCGTGAGGGCGTATACGTATGTGACGTATGTAAGAAGGTGTGCTTGTTTTATGTCGATATAGTCAATTTCTATATCGCACAGAGACAAACCCGCGATATATCGAGTATATTCGATATATCGCCCAGCCCTGTTAACAGTATTAATGATAAATCGCGGTAAAACTCCCAACAGTTAGTATTACCGTTTTAAATTAAAACGATCATAAAACCGTGATTGATAACCACCCTTCGATAAACTCGTAGACCAATGATACTGCTCATTTACTGGAGAAACAAGTCAGTTGGCGAGGTAGCTAGAATGCTAACATACAAGAGCATTGTCTTTCCCCGTTAAACCACATACCACAATCTAAAGTTGTGCAAACCCATTACTGACTAACCAACTAAAATATTCAATTGTGTACATTGAACCTACAGACTGTGTGCTCCCTTACCACAGAGTGACATATCTATACTTGGAGGAATATGACACAAAGGCGTCTACAACAGGAAGTGATGTCATTAATTGCATATAAACACTTGAAAACATCTCAACAATGTACCTTGTACAAAAAGCAGCAACAATTGAAAATATGGCAAATTGATAAAAAAAAATAAAAAAAATGTTAATACTAATTAATAAAAACAAATGTACGTGTAAACTTTTTGAGCCTTTTTAAATAAATAAGTACCTCATCATATCAAATTATGCAAATTAGTCGATGGCGTCATTGCGACCACGCCCCCACCACCACAACTATCTTGGCGGTTTAGGGGAAACCCTGTACCGTATGTAAACGTATAATAATCCATCGTTTATGGCTGATGTAAGATAATCAGAAGAGCTATTACTGGATATTATTGAAGGTTATATTATTGTTTACAATTAGAGCAAACTAGAAACTTGGAAATTCCGATTTCCCAGTACAAATACAATGCACCATGTGTATGAAGACTCATAATTAGCTGCTTGTCCGCCAGAGTGGTCGACATTAAAAAATTAATTAATTGGCAATAGCCAATCACGTACTTTTTCACGAAAATCGGGTGATCGACCGGCACGTCCCTACTTATACGTAGAAGTATTTTGGTCTGGTTACTACCGTTAACGTTGCAATCGGGTATTGATACCATCGCTACCTAGTTTTAAGAAGGGTTAGTGTTGTACTGAAAATGTATTGAACCGAAGATTTTCCGAGCTGGAAAGTACAATGCTGTGGCAAAGGACACAGCATATGCTTTGTTTACGTGGTCAGTTGATGCGGCGTTGAACAATAGTTGCTGTTTGCTGGAATGGCTCAAAGTGCATGTTTGCTACATGGCTGGAATGTCAAAGTGCGGTGCTATAAACGCTGAATTGAGTTGATGGGTTGCTTGAAATTTGAAGTTTAGCATTTCAAACTGTACTGGACTGTTGAATCAGTGTTTGCTGGGGGAGGAGACTGGGCTGCTTTCCCAACACGGCCAATTTGTTGACCTAAGCCCGCAAAGGCGACGTGGCACAAGCAATACCCATGTGGACCTACGCTGACGTCTGTGCCACTGGCCATGGGGCGGCAGTGTCTCTTACTTGCCATCAGACAAGTTGGCGATAATGCTAAGTAGATGATGAATGGAGTATTGACGGAAACAGCAGGCGACAGAAGGCTTGAGTTCAACTAGCGGGGGTGGCGGCTAACAAATGTTAATGGTTGCCTCTGGCAGACCACAACTGGCTCGTCCTGTCCTGCGTATTCAAAAGCGCAGAGGGGGGGAAGGCACATGAAAAATCACGTTGGTCCACTCACTGACCACAACACGTTGGATCAAAAACACTGATATTGTTATCATACTGTTGTTTTCTTTGATGTTCTCAACTCTTTTTGGTCTTATCTCCTTTTTGGTTTGAAAATTGCGTCACAGCTCGTTTAGCTCCGCCCAAGTGTGGCCAAACCTTTCCCATGGAGGAGTGCATAAACAATTGCAAGTGTGTGGGGGGTCACTTTAATATTTTTTACATTTTTATTCATTAAATAACCTCAAAATCAATCCAATGTAGATCAACGCATGACTAGAATATACTGCAATATAATATAATGCCTTTTATTGGCACTATAAGCTTGTACAATGAAATTAAAAGCAGCTCCTCTGGTGCAGACATGCAATACAAAACAAAATAATAGAAGTAAAGAAATTATTGAAAATAGTTCAAATAGATAAGGAATAACAGGCGTATTGATATAACTATACACACACACACACACACACACACACACACACACACACACACATATATATATATACACGATGAATATAAATATGGTACAGATAAAATAGCAACTAATCCACATTTTTGAAAGCAAAAGGCAAAACATACATTGTAGGTTTTGAAATAGGGGCGTAACTATTGATTGATAAATCGATAGATCAATTTATATTACCGTATTTTCCGCACTATAAGGCGCACCGGATTATTAGCCGCACCTTCTATGAATTACATATTTCATAATTTTGTCCACCAATAAGCCGCCCCGGACTAAAAGCCGCGCCTACGCTGCGCTAAAGTGAATGTCAAAAAAACGCTGCGCTAAAGTGAATGTCAAAAAAACAGTCAGATAGTTCAGTCAAACTTTAATAATATATTGAAAACCAGCGTTCTAACAACTCTGTCCCAAAATGTACAAATGTGCAATCACAAACATAGTAAAATTCAAAATGGTGTAGAGCAATAGCAACATACCGGTAATGTTGCTCGAACGTTAATGTCACAACACACAACACACAAAATAAACATAGCGCTCACTTTCTGAAGTTATTCTTCATTCGTACCGGTAAATCCTTCGAATTCTTCGTCTTCGGTGTCCGAATTGAAAAGTTGCGCTAGCGTGGCTTCCAAAATGGCGGGCTCCGTCTCTTCGAAATCATCGGATTCAGTGTCGCTGTTGTTGTGCAGCAGTTCTGTGAATCCTGCCTTCCGGAAAGCTCGGACCACAGTTGTGACAGAAATATCTGCCCAGGCATTTACAATCCACTGGCAGATGTTGGCGTATGTTGTCCGGCGTTGTCTGCCCGTCTTAGTGAAGGTGTGTTCGCCTTCGGTCATCCATTTTTCCCACGCAGTTCGCAGTCGTGATTTGAATGCCCTGTTGACACCAATATCCAGCGGTTGGAGTTCTTTGGTTAATCCACCCGGAATGACGGCGAGTGTTGTATTTGTGTGCTTCACTTGTTTTTTGACACCATCTGTGATGTGGGCGCGCATAGAGTCATATATCAACATGGACGGAGCAGCGTGAAAAAAGCCACCCGGCCGCTTCGCGTAAACTTCCCTTAACCACTCGCTCATCTTTTCTTCATCCATCCATCCCTTCGAGTTAGCTTTTATGATGACGCCGGCTGGAAAGGTCTCTTTTGGCAAGGTCTTCCTTTTGAATATCACCATGAGTGGAAGTTAGCATGGCAAGCTAGAACCACAGTGAAGGATGACTTCTCATTCCCTGTGGAGCGAATATTCACCGTACGTGCTCCCGTTCCACAGTGCGGTTCAGTTGCTGTGAAATACGGTAGTAATCCGTGTGCGGATGGAGAGATTGCGTCTTTTTATGACCCGGATCGTTTAGTAGGAGCCATTTTGTGGTCTTTACAGATGTAAACAGGAAATGAAACGTACGGTGATATCCGCGCGTTTTTTCTTCTTCTTCCGGGGGCGGGTGAAGCGCTTCCTGTTCTATGGGGGCGGGTGAAGCGCTTCCTGTTCTATGGGGGCGGGTGCTTTCCTTGGCGGTTGCTTGCGTAGAAGAAGAAGCGCTTCCTGTTCTACCGGGAAAAAAGATGGCGGCTGTTTACCGAAGTTGCGAGACCGAAACTTTATGAAAATGAATCGTAATAAAGCGCACCGGGTTATTAGGCGCACTGTCAGCTTTTGAGAAAAATTGTGGTTTTTAGGTGCGCCTTATAGTGCGGAAAATACGGTAGGTTTAGATTTATTGGTCCCCGTTGGGGAAATTCATTTTCACTGCCGTACATTTAAACAATAGACATTACACATCACGTACAAAAATAACAAAAAGACATCATACATGACCAACCCATTTACAGGCTTGTCAGACAGGTCGGCCGGGCCTACTGTTTAGGGCGGTTATAGCTGCTGGGATAAGGCTTTTCCCGAGGCAGGCCCTCCTGAATTTGATAGTTCTGTATAGGGCTGGGCGATATAACGATATACCCAATATATCGCGGGTTTGTCTCTGTGCGATATAGAAAATGACTATATCGTGATATTCGAGTATACGTTCTCACGCAGTTGCTTTTATCTGCAGGCATTACACTACAGGCTCTTCTTACTCTTTCTAGTCTCTCCTTCTCACAGAGACGTAAACAAGCGCACCTTCTTACATACGTCACATACGTATACGCCCTCGCGGAGCAGAGAGGTAGCAGCATGGGTAACGTTAGCTGTGGTGCGAGTGGTAATACAAGAGAAAGGAGGTGCGAATCTGGTAACAAATGAAGGAAGAATTAATTCCCAAGAAAAACAGCATGGGGTCCATCGTCTGGCGGTGGTTTGGCGTTTGAGTGGGAATATGTCGAACAGACAACCGTCATTTGTCAAGTGTGGAGCAAACGCGTTGCTACGGGGCGGTATGGCGTAGTGAGTAGTGCGGCCGTGCCAGAAACCAGAGGGTTGCAGGTTCGCTCCCCACCTCTTGACATCCAAATCGCTGCCGTTGTGTCCTTGGGCAGGACACTTCACCCTTGCCCCCGGTGCCGCTCACACTGGTGAATGAATGATGAATGAGTGATAGGTGGTGGTCGGAGGGGCCTTAGGCGCAAACTGGCAGCCTCGCTTCCGTCAGTCTACCCCAGGGCAGCTGTGGCTACAAATGTAGCTTACCACCGCCAGGTGTGAATGAATGATGGGTTCCCACTTCTCTCTGAGCACTTCGAGTATTTAACAGTAGAAAAGCGCGATATAAAATCTAATCCATTAATTATTATTATTACAAAAAGTAGCATTACTGCTAATTTGTAGCATCATTTGAAAAGTCACCTGCTAGAGAATGAAGAGTGCCTACTCCGCATGTCAACATCTCCGTTCGGTGCCACACCAACAAAATGCCGAGGCAACCATTTCCACATCAACACCGTATGGAAAAAAAAAAACGACATAAGGAGATAACGTCCGCCGGAACTTACCACATAGCGAAGGACATACACTATTTGATTTCCTATTATGTAGCTAATTTTTATTTGACAGTTATTGAAATATCTTGTGTGACATCATGCACAAAAGTGCACTTTGTTTTAAACTATTGTAGTGGCGTTCTGTACAAAAAGTGCACTTTAATTTAGTGTTTTGATTTGTCATCTTAGTGACATCGTGCACAAAAGTGCACTAATAGCTTGTTTTAAAATGTCTCTGACAATCTTGCACTTTCTGTTTTGAAATGACATGAATGTTTGTGCCACTGCTTAATAATGTTTAATAATGTTTAATTAATAAATACAGTTTTGGTCAATTGACTTAGTTGTGATGTCCCTCTCTGCATGAAAGTATAAAATGAGCATATATTAATGCAGTATGAAGAAGAATGTTTTAATGTAGACACATAGAATCATCATACTGCTGTGATTAGATGCATCAAGTGTTCATTCAAGACTAAGGCAAAATATCGAGATATATATCGTGTATCGCGATATGGCCTAAAAATATCGAGATATTAAAAAAAGGCCATATCGCCCAGCCCTAGTTCTGTACCTGAGCCCTGATGGTAGTGGGATGATGTATTGGTGTAGTGGGTGAGTCATATCCTGGACTATTGTGTTTGCCAGTGGAATGATGGACCTGTGGTTTAGATCTGAAATGTTGGGTGTGGGTAGGCCGATGATTTTAGCTGCTATGTTTGTAATGCGTGTGAGTTTGGTTACAGAAAGCATAGTGAAAAAACATGTGGAACAGTACAGAAGGATGGGTTGAACGATGCTTTGGTACAGTACCGTATTTTCCGCATCATAAGGCGCCCTGGGTTAAAAGCCGCGCCTTCAATGAACGGCATATTTCAAAACTTTGTCCACCAATAAGCCGCCCCGTGTTGTAAGCCGCATCTAACTGCGCTAAAGGAATGTCAAAAAAACAGTCAGATAGGTCAGTCAAACTTTAATAATATATTAAAAACCAGCGTTCTAACAACTCTGTTCACTCCCAAAATGTACGCAAATGTGCAATCACAAACATACGTATATCAACATGGACAGAGCTGCGTGAAAAAAGCCACCCGGCCTCTTCGCGTAAACTTAAACTTACCTTAACCACTCGCTCATCTTTTCTTCATCCATCCCTTCGAGTTAGCTTTTATGATGACGCCGGCTGGAAAGGTCTCTTTTGGCAAGGTCTTCCTTTTGAATATCACCATGGGTGGAAGTTAGCATGGCAAGCTAGAACCACAGTGAAGGATGACTTCTCATTCCCTGTGGTGCGAATATTCACCGTACGTGCTCCCGTTCCACAGTGCGGTTCACAGGAATATCAGTTGCTGTGAAATACGGTAGTAATCCGTGTGCGGATGGAGAGATTGCGTCTTTTCATGAACCGGGTCCTTGTCGCTTAGTAGGAGCCATTTTGTGGTCTTTACAGATGTAAACAGGAAATGAAACGTACGGTGATATCCGCGCGTTTTTTCTTCTTCTTCCGGGGGCGGGTGGTTGCTTACAGTAGAAGAAGGAGTGCTTCCTGTTCTATGGGGGCGGGTGCTTACCTTGGCGGTTGC
Source organism: Nerophis lumbriciformis (assembly GCF_033978685.3). Taxonomy (NCBI): domain Eukaryota; kingdom Metazoa; phylum Chordata; class Actinopteri; order Syngnathiformes; family Syngnathidae; genus Nerophis; species Nerophis lumbriciformis. The sequence goes on from NC_084556.2 coordinate 48,472,292, forward strand.
TTGCGTAGAAGAAGAAGCGCTTCCTGTTCTACCGGGAAAAAAGATGGCGGCTGTTTACCTAAGTTGCGAGATCGAAACTTTATGAAAATGAATCTTAATATTTATCCATATATAAAGCGCACCGGGTTAAAAGGCGCACTGTCAGCTTTTGAGTAAATTTGTGGTTTTTAGGTGCGGCTAATGGTGCGGAAAATACGGTAATAACAGGAGGAGAGGTGCAACGTATAGATAAATATAAATCTAAATTGTATAAATCTAAAAATCTAATATTCCTAATTTTCAAGTATATCGATCTGTGCTCAGCAAGTTCGCCTTAGATAAGTATCGAACTAAAATCGTTTTAAAAGGGTCAATATTTTTCGATACTACAAAGAGGAAGACATTGGATTTAAGAAGAGCAGACTTTCAATGAAGTTTAGCACTTAAAAAAAAAAAAAAAAGACGCTAAACATAAGTCTATTCATCTGTCTGTGATGTCATCAAAACAAAAATGATGGCTACCTACGATGGTCGAGAAGAATAGCAAATGCACCGACTTCCGGAACACAACAACATGAAGCGACAACAACTGGCAGTCAAGGAAAAGTCATTTCATCAGAAATAAATAACAGAGATGGATGAAGGGGGCTATGGAAATTAGGAAGCAAGGGGCCGACGCCATCATCAGGGATGAGAGGGCATACAGGGCGGAGAACAGATACTGTTAACTTAATTTAGCAGGTACCGTATTTTTCGGTCTATAAGTCGCAGTTTTTTTCATAGTTTGGCGGGGCTCCAGTGCGATTTATGTTTTTTTTCCTTCTTTATTATGCATTTTCGGCAGGTGCGACTTATACTCCGAAAAATACGGTAAATCTACAGCTAAATTGTTGGTTACTGTAATTTTATTGAAAATTGCCTGAAGGTTGAAAATGTAATTCGAAAAGGTTTCCTCTTAAGTCAACCTAAAGTGTTGGTTGCACTTTATTCAAAAAATATATGAATGTATTGGCTGTTAATTGTTGTCCATAATTCATTTATAGCTAATCCCCTTCCAAAAAATAACAGGAATATAGGGAACGTCACCTGCAGTGTCCAGTAACCAGTACAGTATTTATTTCACACTCACACTGCTTTGTTTTTTTTTGCTAAACATTTACTGAATCAATTGAAACCCACTGAATCGTTTCGGATCGTATCGTTCTTAAAAAAAAAAGTGATCTTCCCTGAATCGTATTGGCAACTACAAATATCGAATCGTATCGTTAAAACAAATTGTTACACCCCTATTTTGCAAACGTGCATACGTACATATTTAATAACACCTGCTCAAAAGCCCCTCTGTGAACTTAGTGAGAGCAAACCTAAAATGCACTGGTATTTATACATTTTTGTTTGTTTAGGATTTGGGACATTTCCTGTTTAGTTTTTTTTGCGTAATTTTTAATTGTGGGTTGCGTTTGTTTTTATCTAAAATATCCCGCATGATTTTAGCCTAAAATAAAATCCACATTTTTTTTCTCTGAAAACTAAAAGTTTGCATTACGGCTTCGATTTTATTTTGGTAAACTACAGAGAACAACAGAGTGGTGGGGGTTGCGGACATCATTGGGTTATTTGTTATGAAATATGATAATAAAAAGGTTAAACCTTATTTATATTTTAAGACCAATCTTTAACTTTTTTTCATTATTTGTAACAACATTTCTACCATTTCTCATTACATAGTCTTTTTGTTGTTGTTGTTTTTTACTTTTAAAGGGTTTCTTGTTTAATTTTAACAATGTTATAAGGGTCCATTAAAAAAAACAACAACAAAAAAACTGACCATCAGTGGTTAACATATGTGCAGCATGCTTGCACTCTCATAGGAAGGAAAAGCCTTGCTTGGAGGCACCAGTCATGATTGAGAGTAATATCAATTCAAGGATTTTTTTATTTTTTTTTTACATCTTAATAAATATGTTTATGGGTGTTGTCATTCATCCATGTCATTGCATTCTCAAAGCTTTCAATCAATCGCAACTGGACTGTTTGATTTGTCTTAGAAGACGTTTCGTCTCTCATCCTAGTAGACTTCATCAGTTCATGCTCGTCCACTGGTGCCGAAACCCAGACTACCGTATTTTCCGCACCATAAGCCGCCCTGGGTTATAAGCCGCGCCTTCAATGAACGGCATATTTCAAAACTTTGTCCACCTATAAGCCGCCCCGTGTTATAAGCCGCATCTAACTGCGCTAAAGGGAATGTCAAAAAAACAGTCAGATAGGTCAGTCAAACTTTAATAATATATTAAAAACCAGCGTGATGTGGGCGCGCATGGAGTCGTGTATCAACATGGACGGAGCTGCGTGAAAAAAGCCACCCGGCCTCTTCGCGTAAACTTACCTTAACCACTCGCTCATCTTTTCTTCATCCATCCATCCCTTCGAGTTAGCTTTTATGATGACGCCGGCTGGAAAGGTCTCTTTTGGCAAGGTCTTCCTTTTGAATATCACCATGGGTGGAAGTTTCTGGCCATTAGCATGGCAAGCTAGAACCACAGTGAAGGATGACTTCTCATTCCCTGTGGTGCGAATATTCACCGTACGTGCTCCCGTTGTATCCACAGTGCGGTTCACAGGAATATCAAAAGTCAGTGGAACCTCGTCCATGTTGATAATGTTCTCTGGCCGGATCTTTTTTTCAGCTATCTTGTTTTTACAATATGCACGGAAAGTAGCCAGCTTTTCTTGAAAGTCTTTAGGCAGTTGCTGTGAAATAGTAGTCCGTGTGCGGATGGAGAGATTGCGTCTTTTCATGAACTGGAAACCTGTCGCTTAGTAGGAGCCATTTTGTGGTCTTTACAGATGTAAACACACAAAGGAAATGAAACGTAATATCCGCGTGCTTCTTCTTCTTCTACGGGGGCGGGTGGTTGCTTACAGTAGAAGAAGAAGCGCTTCCTCTTCTATGGGGGCGGGTGCTTACCTTGGCGGTTGCTTGGCGTAGAAGAAGAAGCACTTCCTCTTCTACGGGGAAAAAAGATGGCGGCTGTTTACCGTAGTTGCGAGACCTAAACTTTATGAAAATGAATCTTAATATTAATCCATATATAAAGCGCACCGGGTTATAAGCCGCACTGTCAGCTTTTGAGTAAATTTGTGGTTTTTAGGTGCGGCTAATAGTGCGGAAAATACGGTATTTATACTCCAACATAAGGAAGGTGTGCCCAGGCAAGACTGCTTCCGACCTACTGTAGGGAAAAAAAACTGGGTTGAAATCCGAAAGAGCAACTTTTGTGTCATTTCCAACGACAGTCTAAGACTAGGTCTGACCTAAATCTATGAGCATGAACTGATAAAGCATACTTGGATGAGAGTCTAAGACAAATCAAACTGTTTAGTTGTGATCGATTGAATGCCCAAGGAATTGTCATATGTAATATAGGTTACAATTTAAAATTGATTAATCATGCAGTCCCACTGACGTCAGCCCAAAAACTGTCTGCGGCCCACCAATGTTGATCCCATTTTTATAGTCTTTGGTATGACTTGGCTGGAATGAACCAACCCTGATCTCTTGCCTCATTACCACCCCATTGCACCTTGTGGGGATGGGGTGTCTTCTCGAAAACAAGAACATGGTGTTGTGATGAAACAAATTAGATGTCAATAGGTGGGCGAACACAGAAATAAGCACTTTATTAGCAAATCGTTATTGAACCCACTGATGCTTTTAATGTGAAATCCTGGCAAAGGGCCAACTGAGTTGTGTGCATAATGGCTGAACGGGTTTATTCGCAGGGTTTATGACAAAGATCATTCCAGCGTTTCTAAGCCGAGACCTGTGGGGATTCAGTCAGACAAAGCTCACGTTTGTTAGGCGCCGGTGTTGTGGAATGTGCCTTCATTGCCAACGCAGCCGGGCTTAAATGCTTTTGGTGTGGATGTTTGGTCCTGACGTCACATTTTTCTCGCAGCGTCGCTCTGTGATTTATACATGCAATGCAGCAGTGTCCTGTCACTTGCCATTTTTAGGATTAGATGTTGTAATTTGGGAATAAGTCAAATACCTTTGCAGATTTTACTAAAGTGATGCAGTGTCGTATTAGGGTTTGATTGCTTGTCGCTTGTGTTCCTGTGAGCACCGTAAGTCCCAAAGAGGCAGCGCTCTGTCCAAAGAACTGCACGTTTGTCAGACGCCCTGAACCGTCCAACCTTAAATCATCTAATCTCGAACATGCTCGTTGAGAGTTGAGTTGATCGCAGGTAAAGACGAAATGTTGGAGGCAATTGGACAACGTTTATACATTTGGCTCAGCTAACCCAAATGCCTGAAGCATTGTTAACCAAGGTGTAGTTACGTTCCTTTCACAGGAACCCATGAATTATTCAGCTCTTTAAATGGTGATTCATCGAGTAGTGCGTTAAATAAAGCTTGAGGCCTGAGTCATGTTCAGGCCTTAACAAACGTTAATAAATCAGCGTCCTTTGTCCTAGGAAGGGTGTTAGGAATTCTGATGGTAGATTAGAGCCTCTAGGGCAGTGGTTCTTAACCTTGTTGGAGGTACCGAACGCCACCAGTTTCATATGTGCATTCACCTAACCCTTCTTTAGTGAAAAATAAAATGTTTTTTTTTTCAAATTCAAGAAAAAGTTATGTTTTTTTTACTGGTGCACAAAATGAACCGTGGATGAAAGAACAAAACCAGCACAGTGCATTAACTCAAAACAAATTACTCACCTTACACACATTACCATGAATTGATTAACGTGGACCCCATCTTAAACAAGGTGAAAAACTTATTCGGGTGTTACCATTTAGTGGTCAATGGTATGGAATATGTACTGTACTGTGTAAACTGTACTGTTTCATATAATGTATTCTCTTCCTTTGCAATCTACTTGTAAAAGTTTCAATCGATCAATCAAAAAACCTGCAAATCAGATGTAAAATTAGTGGGAACATTGTTTGGGGGTATCCATAATACGCCGATAGGGAGAAGTTTTTATTTATACATTAAGTCGGATGTGTCTTTACCTCCTTAGGGTTCGATCGAACCCAGGTTAAGAACCACTGCTCTAGGCGGAACATTTGTTATAAAGTATTGTTTTATACCAGTAAGCAGAGTCTTACAACACTTTTGGATTCTGTGGCCCTTTGATTGATTAAATGATTGAAACGTTTATTAGTAGATTGCACAGTATTCTGTACAATTGACCACTAATTGGTAACACTCAAATAAGTTTTTCAACTTGTTTAAGTAAATCAATTCACCTTATCTGTCAAAATCCCGACTGTGATGTTACATGCAGACGTTTCTCTCATAGACACAAGCCTCCTCCCTCCTTACCTTAACTCCCTATCGCTCGTCCAACCACGACTGAGCCTTTACACACTCATGGCTTCACAGACATTGGAAATGAAACAAATATGCACGTTTCCTTTACTCTGGTTTTAAAAAAATCTTCATCCACACGAGTACAATTTAAATTTTCATCTGCACACTTTCGGCACTTAACAAAACATTCATGTTTCCTGGGCTCCATGCAAGTGTGAGCTGATTTTAAAGTTAATGTACATGCAATTTTACTTCTTGTATATCACAATAAACATCATTATCTGAGGCGTAATACCACCAGGTCAGCTGTGGCGGCTTTTCCAGGCTTCTGATTGGAGAAAATGTGTACGCGTTTGCATGTGGACATAGACTGTTTTGGAACTACACGAGTGTGTATAGAGATCATTTTAACCCCAAATACGCCGTTATTATAATTATTTATTATATTATGATAATTGTCCATTACTGGCCCTAATTTTATGATTGATTTATTCTTTGAAGGTCAAATATTAATTTGAGCAATTGCAATGCCTTGATTTTATTGACGTCATTGACATAAATGCAGTTGTCTTAATTTATTCCGGTCTTTCAGTTTTCAACCTTTTGTTTTTTTTGGTTTTGGCCAATTTTCATTTTGTTGCATCCTTAATCTTAATAATCAGATTAGAGCATAACATTTTGATTAGTTGTGCAGCCCATACCTTAAGTCAATATCGCCATGTTCTGTTTAAAAACACAAGATAATGTTGCACATTTCTTATGACAAGCGGAAAATATCTGTTTTAGCTGTTCATGGAATGTTATGTGTGCTGGTATGACAAAGTTAATTAAATCTTTGAACTCTTGAGTTCTGCTCTTTGTAACTTTCAAGTGTTATGAGCTGGCATCTGGTCTTCATGCATATTTTTTTTTTTATCCCACAGAGTCAGTTGGTCCCGCCAAGGTGGTGAGAGCTGGCAACCCACCCAAGCCCAGGCGTGGAGGAAAGGTAAAGGGCTGTGTTTTGTATCTAAGGTGTATGATGCCATAGTGGGCTGTAGGGTTGTGATATAGACAATATAATATAGGCCTAGGGATGATGTTTAATAAGAAATTATCGAGTTCAAGCCCCTTATCGAATCCTCTTATCGAACCGATTCCTTATCGATTCTCTTATCGAATCCAGATAGGTTGTTGTATATGGAAAAAACACACAATATTTGGTTTAACAAAAGCTCACATTCATTTTATAAGAAAAAAAAAAAGAAAAAAAATATTGACTGTTGTTACCCCCCTGAAAAAAAATAAAAAAATTAATATTGACTGTTGTTACCCAAAGTATATTAAGTGGGATTTTTCAGAAAAACAAATATATACAGTAACACAAAAACAACCTGTCTCTGTGATCACTATAGGTGTATAAATAATAATATAGTGTTAAATAAAATCAGTCCCTTGGGCAAAAAACTGAAAATAATACAGCTCTCCAAAAAATGCACTTCTGCTGCCATTGGAACATACTAACTGCACACACTATGACACTAAGAACGCCACAGTCATCAATCAACAATTCTGCAGTCCTGGTTGACATAAGAGGTAACCTTATTTTAGCCTGAAGGCTACAAGTGAGCAGATATGGAAATTAACCGGCAACAGTTAACGTTAGTTACTCACCGGCACTAAAACTGGAACTGGGGCTGCAGGTTGAAGCACAGGAAGAGGGGCGTGCTTTGTCAGCTCTGTCGCTGCTTCTCCACGTGTCGAAGACACGACACGGTTCTCGAACGTTCAGGTTATGTGTGGCCTGAACATGTTTCAACATGTTTGATGTACTGCTCGCCTTACATGAGAGCGAAGCCTGGCAATAATTGCATATTGCAGTTTCCTCGTCGTATTTTTTTGTAAAATTAAGCCATGCCTTGAGGCGTTTTTTCCGGTCCATTATTTTTGCTGCTTTCTGTATCTGCCGCCTAATGACTGAGCTACGTCATTTCCTGTGATGTCCCACAGGGCATTTCCTGTGGGATGGGATTCGGTCCCAGGGATTCGAACAAAGAACCAACTCTTTTTCTTTACTATAGTGGCCTCGATAACGGGAACCGGTTCTCAAAAAGGTATTCGAGTCCATGGAATCGGTTCTTTTCTTATCGAACAACCGGAATAACCGGTTTGGAACATCATCCCTATATAGGCCTGGGCGATATGGCTGAAAACTGTATCACAATACATATTTTTATATCGGTTGATAAAATGGAGACATGGGGAAAAATACATTAAATGTATTTAAGATGTAACCATTCTCTGATTATAATCTTCTCCGTTTTCAAGGCGGAAAAGAAAGGAAATGTAAACACAAACATGGAAAACAATCGATGTTAAAGTTCCACAATCACATTGAACACTTAACAATAACTTCATAAAAAGAGTGCAAAAATAAGAAATAGGTAATGAATGCTTAATAAAGTGTAACAAAATAATGCACCTTGTGAAAATGTAAACGTAGAGAAACTTATTTTTTGCAATGGTTTTAGTGCCAGGAAGTTATGGCTGTCCTCTGGTTAGCGGCTAAGGTGGTCCACATTGTAAAGTGAAGTGAATTATAGTTATATAGCACTTTTTTCTAGAGACTCAAAGTGCTTTACATAGTGACTACAGTTTAGTTTAGTTTAAAACATCCCAAAAACTACCATACTGTCTAAGGGACTTGTCCTGTTTTTATTGACAGTATCTTCGTGCTCTGCAGCACTCATTTTTAGTTTCTCTTCTTACTCCATGCAAAGAATCAACCGCCAGACAACAAGATGGCATACCTGCCAACTACTCCGGTTTTCCCGTAATTAGTACGGTTTTCATCAACCTATTCCGGGTTACGGTTGCAGTGATAAAAAATAAGTTTTTCATTAATTAAATTATTATTATTTTTTTTTAAGTTTTATTCACGAAATCGCGTAACAACAATGACAATCGACACTGCTTCCCGTAACTTCCTATCGAGCCATTCCGAATGCCATGCGCGAGGCTATTTATAGCACCGCTGCCAAGCACGAGGCACCAGTTGCCATTGTTTCCAAACGAGCGAACGATCATGGAATCAGCCGGAGAAAAATCGCATAAGAGTCTTAAACCGAAAAGAAAACTGCAGTCATTCCGTGAAGAATATTCAAAAGCCTATCCGGGAATAATTATCTGTTCCAAAAAGGGTGAAAACTACGCGAATTGCACCTTGTGCAGACAAGATTTTTCGATCGGACACGGAGGAATTAGCGATGTAAAAGACCACGTTGGGACAAAAAAACACAAGTCTAATGCCGTTGCTAGCGATACAAGTGGAAAACTTTCAACGTTTTTCGTCGCCCAAACAGATTCTTTGGATGTGATAAATGCCGAAGTTTTATTTACGGAGGCAATAATTGAGCAAACAAAAAGGTAATGACACCAATGTTATCTATTGGAATTGTTTAGTACTGTTATACTGTTAAAAGTGTTTATACTATTTATGCTTTCAAGTCCAAGTTGAAGAAATCTTGTTAAATGTTGACAGCATAACTACCAAAATACAGAAGTATGTCCTTAATATTTTTGCAGTGCTATTTCTGTTGAAAAGTTAAAATGATTACATTAGAGATGTGATGTGCCACTTTTCAAGTGTCTGATGGCTTAAATTAAGTTTCATTAATTTTTCATATTTTGAATTCTTTTGAAAGGCAAAAAAACTACATTTTAATTGTAATTCCATGCTATTGACAGGACTATTAATTTTAATGAAGTTAGCTTACCATGTTTACAGTATGATAATTGTGATAGAAATGTGAATTTTCGGCACAGAATATTTTTTACAATTGAACAAGGCAGTAGATTATACAAGCTTGGACAGAAAGTTAATAATGACACCAATTTTTTTTTTTATGGAATTGTTTAGTACTGTTTTACCATTTGTTTACTGTAAAAAGTGTTTATACTGTTTATACTTTCAATTAACAAATTGAAGTCTTGTGAAAGGTTGACAGGATAACTGGCATTAACTGTCAAAATAATTTCAAACTGTTGAAGTTAGCTTACAGAATAAACATGTCAATCAACCCATATGATTTTTGCTGTAATATTTTTGTTTTGAAAAGTCACTGTGGCTGATAGAAAAGTGATGGTTTTAGCAACATTTTAACCTGTCTGAATGCTAATAATCATTTTGCGTCGGGGGGTGAAGGAACCCCCCACCAGGACTTTGTCCTGGACCTACCGGGGCCTGCGGCCCTTGGACCCTGGCTACTAGGTTTTTCTGATTTCAAAAGTTGACAGGTATGAGATGGCGTAACGTAACCTGACTACAGAGTTTCCACAGGGCATTAAAAGTTATTAAATTGATTTTTGTGAAAATGATGACCTTAAATGGCATTAAAAGCATTAAATGTGATGTCCAAAGGTATTAAGAAATGTACCGTATTTTCCGCACCATAAGGCGCCCTGGGTTAAAAGCCGCGCCTTCAATGAACGGCATATTTCAAAACTTTGTCCACCTATAAGCCGCCCGGTGTTGTAAGCCGCATCTAACTGCGCTAAAGGAATGTCAAAAAAAACAGTCAGATAGGTCAGTCAAACTTTAATAATATATTAAAAACCAGCGTTCTAACAACTCTGTTCACTCCCAAAATGTACGCAAATGTGCAATCACAAACATAGTAAAATTCAAAATAGTGCAGAGCAATAGCAACATAATGTTGCTTGAACGTTAATGTCACAACACACAAAATAAACATAACGCTCACTTTCTGAAGTTATTCTTCATTCATAAATCCCTCGAATTATTCTCCTTCGTTGTCCGAATTGAAAAGTTGGGCGAATGTGGGATCCAAAATGTCGTCTGGCGCTGTCTCCCTGCCTCCCTGTCTTGGTGAACGTCACGTGTGTTCGCCTTCTGTCATCCACTGTTCCCACGCAGTTAGCAGTCTAGCTTCGAATGCCCTGTTGACACCAATATCTAGCGGCTGGAGGTCTTTTGTCAATCCACCCGGAATGACGGCGAGTATTGAATTAAGCGCGTAAGCGTGTCTCTTAATGTGATGTTATGAGCTAGCAAATATAACAACTACACTACCCAGCATGCAACGATAGTGACGAGCATGCGCGGTAGCCCTGAGAAGCGTTGTTGTATGCTGGGAGTTAGAATGTGGTTATGAGCACGCTGTGAGTAAACGTTGAGAACTCAGTTAACACGCCTCGTCTGCATTATTTATAATTAGACAGACAACACACTTAATAGGAGCCACACAAATGGAAATGAAACGTCACATATCCCAGCATGCACCGCGCGCTTCTTCTACGGGGAAAAAAGATGGCGGCTGTTTACCGAAGTTGCGAGACCGAAACTTTATGAAAATGAATCTTAATATTTATCCATATATAAAGCGCACCGGGTTATAAGGCGCACTGTCAGCTTTTGAGAAAATTTGTGGTTTTTAGGTGCGCCTTATAGTGCGGAAAATACGGTAATACTATTGTAGGATTTGGCCGACAGTCAATACGTCAATCCATCAGACGATAAATAAAAATTAACTTAAGAACGTTGCGGTCATCGATTGATGGCTTCGTCAGTCTGTGCTTCCTTTCTTCGTTTCCGGCTTTCAAACTGGATACAAGAGGTCCTGTAAGGTCCGAAAGCCAGAAAAGTGTTGCCTCCATAGCGGCCACTCCGCTGGACAATAAAATGAAACTGCTCTGGGGGCCCAAACTTTGCCATTCTTTGGTGACTGGAGGCGGGTAGTCCTTAAATGTGACACCATGTCATGTTAATGAGGAAGCTGAGCTTGTTTCATACACGACTCCCTTTATTTTAGTCTACAGTTCAACACACATGAGCTAACTTGGCCAACATTAGCAACTCTCGTGATGTACTTCACGTCGCCTACGGTGGCCTAGAATGGACAAACAAGGCAATTCTCACCCTTATTTTTTTGACATTCCCACAGTAAATTAGCGTTATTTACAATCTATTGAAGATGTTCAATTGACTCAATTTATTTTAAATGCATCTAAAGGGCTTATTGTTATTTTTCTAAATATCTTTCAATTACATGTCTCTTTCTAAAATGTTTAAAATAATTATCCATTTCCGTACACATGCACCATTTGAATTCCTACTATAAGGTTAATTTATTATTTAACAAAACCTTTTGACTATTTCTTAAAATTGTAATCTGATTTTAAAATAAAACGTATCCTCCACTTTGTGGCTATTGTAAAGCATACTTTCAGACATACTTACAGCATGTTCACAGCATGTTTTAAAGAGATAACAATTTAGATACACGTTAAAAAGAAAATACTTTTGGGTATATTATAAATTTCAACTGATTGAAAATTTAATATTTATTTAGAGGGCTTAAGTGCTGTTCCCCTTTTGATAATTCTGATTGCAGGTACAGTGTGATGATTGAGAAGCGGAAGGTTTTACTTGGATATTGTCTATGGTCGGTGCACAAAATCAGAACAGCGGATGCTACTACAGAAAAATAAACAAATAAAAATAAATCCTCAGATGAAACAGTCTTGCCAGCCAATTCTATCTAATTCACTAGATAGTAAAAGTTAATTCAACTATTCAAAATTATAATTTCTCAAATGCTTACAATTATGTGTGTATACAAACAATTGTAAGCTTTTGACTATTATACATACCGTATTTTCCGCACTATTAGCCGCACCTAAAAACCACAAATTTACTCAAAAGCTGACAGTGCGGCTTTTAACCCGGTGCGCTTTATATATGGATTAATATTACGATTCATTTTCATAAAGTTTCGATCTCGCAACTTCGGTAAACAGCCGCCATCTTTTTTCCCGGTAGAACAGGAAGCGCTTCTTCTTCTACGCAAGCAACCGCCAAGGTAAGCACCCGCCCCCATACAACAGGAAGCGCTTCTTCTTCTACTGTAAGCAACCACCCGCCCGCGTAGAAGAAGAAAAAGCGCGCGGATATACCGTACGTTTCATTTCCTTTGTGTGTTTACATCTGTAAAGACCACAAAATGGCTCCTACTAAGCGTCAGGGATCCGGTTCATGAAAAGACGCAATCTCTCCATCCGCACACGGATTACTATTTCACAGCAACTGATATTCCTGTGAACCGCACTGTGGATATAACGGGAGCACGTACGGTGAATATTCGCACCACAGGGAATGAGAAGTCATCCTTCACTGTGGTTCTAGCTTGCCATGCTAATGGCCAGAAACTTCCACCCATGGTGATATTCAAAAGGAAGACCTTGCCAAAAGAGACCTTTCCAGCCGGCGTCATCATAAAAGCTAACTCGAAGGGATGGATGAAGAAAAGATGAGCGAGTGGTTAAGGTACGGTAAGTTTAAGTTTACGCGAAGAGGCCGGGTGGCTTTTTTCACGCAGCTCTGTCCATGTTGATATACGTATGTTTGTGATTGCACATTTGCGTACATTTTGGGAGTGAACAGAGTTGTTAGAACGCTGGTTTTTAATATATTATTAAAGTTTGACTGACCTATCTGACTGTTTTTTTGACATTCCTTTAGCGCAGTTAGATGCGGCTTACAACACCGGGCGGCTTATAGGTGGACAAAGTTTTGAAATATGCCGTTCATTGAAGGCGCGGCTTTTAACCCAGGGCGCCTTATGGTGCGGAAAATACGGTATATATATATATATATATATATATATATAATGGCTACAACTAACGATTAATTTGATAATCGATTAATCTGTTGATTATTACTTCGATTACCGTATTTTTCGAACTATAAGTCGCTCCGGAGTATACGTCGCACCGGCCGAAAATGCACAATAAAGAAGAAAAAAAAACATATAAGTCGCACTGGAGTATAAGTCGCATTTTTTGGGGGAAATTTATTTGATAAAATCCAACACCAAGAATAGACATTTAGAAAGGCAATTTAAAATAAATAAAGAATAGTGAACAACAGGCTGAATAAGTGTACGTTATATGAGGCACAAATAACCAACTGAGAACGTGCCTGGTACGTTAACGCAACACATCATGGCAAGAGTCATTCAAATAACTATAACATATAGAACATGCTAAACGTTTACCAAACAATCTGTCACTCCTGATCGCTAAAGCCGATGAAATCTTCCTCCACGGTGTCGCTCCTGGTATGCGCCGCTAGCGTCCATTCTTTCTGCTGCTCGATCGCCGTTTTCTGGTGCATATTTCACTACGTCCAGCTTGTAATCTGCAGTATATGATTTCCTTTTCGGTGCCATTTTAGTTCAGTCCTTCTCAGTTTTTATAAGTTACCGCCAATGTTGCTGTGATCTATTTTAATAGCGCCGGCAGTAGCGTATAGCATATAGCAGTTAGCATTCCAAAACCCACAATGCACTTCTGCCATGACCCGCCCCCACCGAATTCTTATTGGTTGGCGTGAGTGACGATTGCTGACGTGTGTGTGACGATTGCGGACATTTTCTTCGTCGCTCACGTTAATGAGATAAATAATATTATTTGATATTACGGTAGTATGTTAATAATTTCACACATAAGTCGCTCCGGAGTATATGTCGCACCCACGGCCAAACTATGAAAAAAACCTCGACTTATAGTCCGAAAAATACGGTAATCGATTAATAATCGAATAAAAGAGACAAACTACATTTCTATTTTTTCCAGTATTTTGTTGAAAAAAAAAACCAGTATGCTGGCGCCAAGTTCTTTCAACTTGCCAAGTAAAACAAGGAAAATGTTACAAAAATGCACACTTTTGACACCCCTGCTATAGATAATAAAAAATTTAATCTGATAAATTATCGATTAAAAAGCAGAGCCTGATGACGCATGCGCGTTTATCACAACTCTCTCGCTCTCTCTGTCTCTGCCCCTCCCTCACGAATGCTGCTCCGCGCACAATTTGTTGTGTTTTTAACCTTCTTAACCCTGAACGTACATTGAAAATACACGCAACCCTAACTCAAAATGCCGGACATTTGAGGCATTTAAGAAACACCGCCCGACAGCCCTGCAAAAGAGGACATGTCCGGTGAAAAGAGGACGTCCGGTTTCACGTCCGGTGAAACCGATCGCTGCTAGTCGTCTTTTGCTAGCATGCTAGCAGCTAACGGGCTACGATAGACTGACCATACGTCCTCTTTTCACCGGACATGTCCTCTTTTGCGGAGCTGTCAGGGCGGAGTTTCATAAATGCCTCAAATGTCCGGCATTTTGAGTATTGTTTACACAACGTGCAGTACGCTACTTAATATGTCCGTTTGGAAACTCGTTCGGTACACTTCCGCACCGAAACGAAACCCCCGTACCGAAACGGTTCGATACAAATACATGTACCGTAACACCCCTATTATTTTGATTATTGTTTCTCAGCTGTTTGTAAATGTTGCCGTTTATAAATAAACGTAAAAAAAAAATTTTTTTTTTTTTTTTTATAAACGTAGCCTCTGCGCATGCGCATAGCATAGATCCAACGAATCGATGACTAAATTAATCGCCAACTATTTTTATAATCGATTTTAATCGATTTAATCGATTAGTTGTTGCAGCCCTAATATGTATATCATACCTGCCAACTACTCCGGTTTTCCCGTAATTAGTACGGTTTTCATCAACCTATTCCGGGTTACGGTTGCAGTGATAAAAAATACGGTTTTTCATTAATTAAAAAAAAAATTTTTTTTTTAAAGTTTTATTCACGAAATCGCGTAACAACAATGACAATCGACACTGCTTCCCGTAACTTCCTATCGAGCCATTCCGAATGCCATGCGCGAGGCTATTTATAGCACCGCTGCCAAGCACGAGGCACCATTTGCCATTGTTTCCAAACGAGCGAACGATCATGGAATCAGCCGGAGAAAAATCGCAAATGAGTCTTAAACCGAAAAGAAAACTGCAGTCATTCCGTGAAGAATATTCAAAAGCCTATCCGGGAATAATTATCCGTTCCAAAAAGGGTGAAAACTACGCGAATTGCACCTTGTGCAGACAAGATTTTTCGATCGGACACGGAGGAATTAGCGATGTAAAAGACCACGTTGGGACAAAAAAAAGGTAATGACACCAATGTTATCTATTGGAATTGTTTAGTACTGTTATACTGTTAAAAGTGTTTATACTATTTATGCTTTCAAGTCCAAGTTGAAGAAATCTTGTTAAATGTTGACAGCATAACTACCAAAATACAGAAGTATGTCCTTAATATTTTTGCAGTGCTATTTCTGTTGAAAAGTTAAAATGATTACATTAGAGATGTGATGTGCCACTTTTCAAGTGTCTGATGGCTTAAATTAAGTTTCATTAATTGTTCATATTTTGAATTCTTTTGAAAGGCAAAAAAACTACATTTTAATTGTAATTCCATGCTATTGACAGGACTATTAATTTTAATGAAGTTAGCTTACCATGTTTACAGTATGATAATTGTGATAGAAATGTGAATTTTAGGCACAGAATATTTTTTACAATTGAACAAGGCAGTAGATTATACAAGCTTGGACAGAAAGTTAATAATGACACCAATTTTTTTTTAATGGAATTGTTTAGTACTGTTATACCATTTGTTTACTGTAAAAAGTGTTTATACTGTTTATACTTTCAATTAACAAATTGAAGTCTTGTGAAAGGTTGACAGGATAACTGGCATTAACTGTCAAAATAATCTCAAACTATTGAAGTTGGCTTACAGAATAAACATGTCAATCAACCCGTATGATTTTTGCTGTAATATTTTTGTTTTGAAAAGTCACTGTGACTGATAGAAAAGTGATGGTTTTAGCAACATTTTAACCTGTCTGAATGCAATCAATCATTTTGCGTCGGGGGGCCTGAACCCCCCACCAGGACTTTGTCCTGGACCTACCGGGGCCTGCGGCCCCTGGACCCTGGCTACTAGGTTTTTCTGATTTCAAAAGTTGGCAGGTATGGTATATATATATTACTATAGTTGGTGCAAGGGTAGAGCCTCCCTTGATTCATGGCTGAGACCAGGGATCTTGGGCTTGTAAAGGTTGGGATACCACTGGTGTAACTGCTGTAAAACTTTGTATGACATGCATCCATAAACAGTACCATTTTTGCACCAGAGGAGGGAAAACATTTTATAGGGACTAAATGTTTTACTTTCACTTTCAAGATGAGTTGAGCCTCACTCTGTTGTATTCATTCATTCAGGTTGGGGACTTTGGCGACGCCAACAGCTGGCCCACTCCGGGGGAGATTGCAACGAAAGACATTCAGGTAGGAGTTTTGATGTTTGTTCTGTAAAGGAGACACAGCCTCATCCTTGAGAGCTTTGGATGGTCTCATGCTTGCTGCAATGCTCTCCAGTGTCTGTCGGATACTTGTGGCTGTTGAAAGGTGCTACCATGCAGTTGCTTCTTGACAGCATCTTGGTGCTTTGTTCATCTAAATGATTAATTGATATATAGAGAAATTCCTCCAACAAACCTCAGCCTACTGGTTTCCCAGAAGCTCTTTTTCGCCCCCAGGTGGATACTTACTGTACAAATTAATAAATCCCACCCAGACTGTGTTGCTGGACTAGACATTGACAGGCAAGTAATTATGGGTCATTGTCACTGACAGTTGGGTGTTCAAGTCTTCATTGGTGCAAATTAGTGTGGTTTTTCTGTCAGGAATGATCTGAAACACATTCTCTTGTACTGTTTAATACAGAGGTGTCCAAGGTGCAACCTGGTACTATTTTTTTTTTAATGGCCTGTGGGACATTGTAAAAACACTATTACAAAGGAAGAACATATAAATGTGACATAAAAGAGCATACAGGTAAAAGGTAACGAGAAATAGTTGCAAAGTTGACTAATAGATAGTGGTTTAACGATTTGTTTTAATGATTTGATGTATTAGAATTAGGGACAATCTAATTTTTTAGAACGATACGATCCAATACAATTTCTTTTTTTACTTTCTTTTTCTTAAATTATGAATTTATTAATCAATCAACAAAACAATACACAACAACACCACAACAATGCAATCCAATTCCAAAACCAAAGCCGTCCCAGCAACATTAAGAACAACAATAAACAGAGCAATTGAGAGCAATTGAGGACACACAAATCCAAATGTAGTGAAACAAAAATGAGAATTATCGACAACAGCATCAATATTAGTAACAATTTCAAAATATCAGTGATTAAAAAACCCTCATTGATATCATCATTAAAAACATTAATAAAAAATGAACAATAGTGTCACAGTGGCTTACACTTGCATCACATCCCATAAGCCCGACAACACACCGCGTCCAACATTTTCCACAAAGATATAAGTCCTATTTTGGTTCATTTATTAGTTGAAACAAATTTAAATAATGGATCCCATATTCCAATATATGACTCATTATTATCTAAACTAAATGCAGTTTGTTCTACTGATATCATCTCCATAGCTTGTGTGTACCAGTCAGTATGAGTTGGACTATCAACAGCTATCCATTTTTTAAATATTACCCTTTGTGTTATTATGCACATTGAAAGAAAAGCATTTTTACTCTTTGATGACACGTTACTAAATTGATGTAGATCCCCAAGAATACAAGTTTGCAGTGTCATTGGGATGTTTATATTAAGGAATGTGATTGCTTCTTTTGTTGTTTTCAACCATAACTCTTTTATTCTCTGACATTCCCACAATAAATGAACAAGAGTTCCCTCAGCTGCCCGACACTTCATACAAGTTGAAATCAATTTAGTAGCTTTTTTCAGCAACAAAAAAAAAATCAAGCAGTGTGACTGAAATGAATAATGGAAACTGGACAATGCAGGTCCAATTAGTGCTGGGCGATATGACGATACATATCGTGGGCACGATAGAAAAATGTCTATCGTGTCATTTCTATTTTTATCGTTTCGAGCGATAGGCTGTTTTTTATCCATAGGGCTTGTGCCATCAGATGATTCAATAATTGCACATTCAGTAAGTGTATTTGGTGTCAAACGGGAGAGAAAACAATATTTTCTTACAAAGAAAAGGATGCGTTGACATGTAGGCTCGCATTTCTTTTTCGATTGTGCGACACGACGCCGCTTAACGTGCCCTCTTTGTGTCCAGCGTCTCCCGCCGTTGCGGGTTACCTAGGTTACACACATGAGGGGATCATTGTTAGTAAACATGGAGACAGGACGGGTAGGCGATGCGCTGGCGGAAAAAGAAATTGAACCCCCACAATCAGCAGAGACGGAGTCCCAGGACGAACTCCTACCCAAACGAGGGGGTAGCTCGTCAGTCCGGCTTTATTTATCGCTGCCTGCAAACTACTTATTTGCCAGAGGATCACACGCGATAGCCCAAGGTATGTGTGGCAGCTAATGTTAATATTGCTGTGTTTATCCATGTTTCTTATGTCGTTTTTCTAACATACCTCTGAATAGAGTGTAAGGGTGTACCTTTGCATGCAGTATCCCGTTTATTATTAAACTGTCCTGTCAGGCTTCGTGTAGTGTTAGTGTTCATGTGGCTGTGTGGCAGTGAACCCTAAAAAATGTGTTTTGTTGCTATAATGTATTTTGTTTAGTTCACTTGCAAATAAAGTGAGAAAAAAGGTACCGTATTTTCCGCACTATAAGGCGCACCGGATTATTAGCCGCACCTTCAATGAATTACATATTTCATAACTTTGTCCACCAATAAGCCGCCCCGGACTATAAGCCGCGCCTACGCTGCGCTAAAGGGAATGTCAAAAAAACAGTCAGATAGGTCAGTCAAACTTTAATAATATATTAAAAACCAGCGTTCTAACAACTCTGTTCACTCCCAAAATGTACGCAAATGTGCAATCACAAACATAGTAAAATTCAAAATAGTGCAGAGCAATAGCAACATAATGTTGCTCGAACGTTAATGTCACAACACACAAAATAAACATAGCGCTCACTTTCTGAAGTTATTCTTCATTCGTAAATCCTTCGTCTTCGGTGTCCGAAGTGAAAAGTTGGGCAAATTTACGATCCACTGGCAGATGTTGGCGTCGTCTGGCGCTGCCTCCTCGTCTTAGTGAAGGTGTGTTCGCCTTCTGTCTTCCATTGTTCCCACGCAGTTAGCAGTCTAGCTTCGAATGCCCTGTTGACACCAATATCTAGCGGCTGGAGGTCTTTTGTCAATCCACCCGGAATGACGGCGAGTATTGAATTAAGCGCGTAAGCGTGTCTCTCAATGTGCTGTTATGAGCTAGCAAATATAACAACTACACTACCCAGCATGCAACGATAGTTACGAGCATGCGCGGTAGCCCTGAGAAGTTCCCACGCAGTTAGCAGTCTAGCTTCGAATGCCCTGTTGACACCAATATCTAGCGGCTGGAGGTCTTTTGTCAATCCACCCGGAATGACGGCGAGTATTGAATTAAGCGCGTAAGCGTGTCTCTCAATGTGCTGTTATGAGCTAGCAAATATAACAACTACACTACCCAGCATGCAACGATAGTTACGAGCATGCGCGGTAGCCCTGAGAAGTTCCCACGCAGTTAGCAGTCTAGCTTCGAATGCCCTGTTGACACCAATATCTAGCGGCTGGAGGTCTTTTGTCAATCCACCCGGAATGACGGCGAGTATTGAATTAAGCGCGTAAGCGTGTCTCTCAATGTGCTGTTATGAGCTAGCAAATATAACAACTGCACTACCCAGCATGCAACGATAGTTACGAGCATGCGCGGTAGCCCTGAGAAGTTCCCACGCAGTTAGCAGTCTAGCTTCGAATGCCCTGTTGACACCAATATCTAGCGGCTGGAGGTCTTTTGTCAATCCACCCGGAATGACGGCGAGTATTGAATTAAGCGCGTAAGCGTGTCTCTCAATGTGCTGTTATGAGCTAGCAAATATAACAACTACACTACCCAGCATGCAACGATAGTTACGAGCATGCGCGGTAGCCCTGAGAAGCGTTGTTGTATGCTGGGAGTTCGAATGTGGTTATGAGCACGCTGTGAGAAAACGTTGAGAACTCAGTTAACACGCCTCGTCTGCATTATTTATAATTAGACAGACAACACACTTAATAGGAGCCATTTTGGGGTCTTTACATAAACACACAAATGGAAATGAAACGTCACATATCCCAGCATGCACCGCGCGCTTCTTCTACGGGGAAAAAAGATGGCGGCTGTTTACCGTAGTTGCGAGACCTAAACTTTATGAAAATGAATCTTAATATTTATCCATATATAAAGCGCACCGGGTTATAAGGCGCACTGTCAGCTTTTGAGAAAGTTTGTGGTTTTTAGGTGCGCCTTATAGTGCGGAAAATACGGTAAGTGGTCATGTATGTTGTTAAATTGTTCATAGAACTGAAAGCGTACCATAGCTATATCGTGGTATATCGTTATATAAAACGATCCATATCGTGATATACATTTTTTTTCTATATCGCCCAGCACTAGGTTCAACATTCCTTCTATGTTGTGTAAGGGAATGATGGTAGCTATAAATGAATTACGGATACAAATGTGCAAATAAACTACAACTAATGGTCAATGCATTAATATCACATATGAATAAAATGCAACTTTAAGTTGAATCAACAAAAGGAAACCTTTTCTGCTCACATTTTCAACATTCAAGACTTTTTCAATGAAATTGCAGTAACCAACATTTTAACGGTAGATTTACCTGCTAAATAAAGTTCCCCAACCATATCTTTATTCTGTTCTCTGCCCTGGCGTCGATGATGACGGACAGGTGTGCGAAAGCATGTATGCCCCATCATCCCTAATGATGGCGTTGGCCCTCTGCTTCCTAATTTCCATAGCCTCCTTCATCCACTTCTTGTATTTATTTAACTCTGATGAAATGACTTTTCCTTGGCTGTTAGTTGTTGTTGCTTCATGTTGTGTTGCTCTGCTGTCACTCCCGTTTTGTCGGTGGCGTGTCTTTTGTGCCTTAAAGGGGAACATTATCACAATTTCAGAATGGTTAAAACCATTAAAAATCAGTTCCCAGTGGCTTATTATATTTTTCAAAGTTTTTTTCAAAATTTTACCCATCACGCAATATCCCTAAAAAAAAAAAAGCTTCAAAGTGCCTGATTTTAACCAACCGTCCATTTTTCTGTGACGTCACATAGTGAAGCCAACACAAACAAACATGGCGGAAATAACAGCAAGCTATAGCGACATTAGCTCGGATTCAGACTCGGATTTCAGCGGCTTAAGCGATTCAACAGATTACGAATGTATTGAAACGGATGGTTGTAGTGTGGAGGCAGGTAGCGAAAATGAAATTGAAGAAGAAACTGAAGCTATTGAGCCATGTTGGTTTGAACCGTATGCAAGCGAAACCGACGAAAACGACACGACAGCCAGCGACACGGGAGAAAGCGAGGACAAATTCGGCGATCGCCCTCTAACCAACGATTGGTATGTGTTTGTTTGGCATTAAAGGAAACTAACAACTATGAACTAGGTTTACAGCATATGAAATACATTTGGCAACAACATGCACTTTGATAGTGCAGACAGCCCAGTTGTCATCAATTAATATATTCTGGAGACATACCCTCATGTCAGCAGGCCAGGGAAGCTAGGGTCGATACTCTTCTCTTGATCATCTTCGGGACGGTGTGAGCCAAGACATCCAGGGGGTTTAGCTCGCTCGTCTGCGGGAACAAACTGCCGCCATTGCTTGCCGTGCTAGCGAGGTCCTTTGTCCCTGAATTGCTCACACACTCCGGCAGATTCAATGGGGGTCTGGCGGCAGATTCAATGGGGGTCTGGCGGCAGATTTCTTTGACTTTATCGTTGGAAATGCATCTGCTTTGAGTGTCGCAGGATATCCACACATTCTTGCCATCTCTGTCGTAGCATAGCTTTCGTCGGTAAAGTGTGCGGAACAAACGTCCAATTTCTTGCAACTTTCGCATCTTTGGGCCACTGGTGGCGGAAAACAGTAGAAAAAACGGAAAATAACAGAGCTGATTTGACTCAGTTTTTGAGAATATGGCGGATTGCTTCCCGATGCGACTTCACATTGTGACGTCATCGCTCCAAGAGCGAATATTAGAAAGGCGTTTAATTCGCCAAAATTCCCCCATTTAGAGTTCGGAAATCGGTTAAAAAAAATATATGGTCTTTTTTTCTGCAACATCAAGGTATATATTGACGCTTACGTAGGTCTGGTGATAATGTTCCCCTTTAAAGTTAAGTTGTGGCTTTGGGTTATCGTGTTGTCGCTGAATATTCTTGTTGTAATTAATGATATTGTCTGGTGGCGTTGGAGTTTGTAAAGACCTTTCTCAACCACTGTAGCGAGCCGCCATTTTTGTTTTGATGAGGTCAGAGATGGTGAAAATCGGCCAAGCTTTTAACGTCCTTATTTTAAAACGTGCTAAACTTCATATAAAGTCTGCTGATCTTAAAGCCAATGTTTTCCTTTTTGTGTTATCGATAAAATTGATCGATTCCAGGGTTTCCCCGAGACTGCCACGATACCTTTGGCGGTTGCGGCGTGGTCACCATTAGAGGTGGGGGAAATAATAGATTTTTAGATGCATCGCAATTTGGACATGGGCGATTTATAGAAACGATTAGCAAATCGATAATCTATTTATTGTAAATAAAGTAATGCAGACCGCTCTAAAATTTGGCTGACTGCAGCGAGCCACTTCACCAAGAGATCCGACCAGCTCTTTTATTTTATGGCACTTTTGGTCCAGTTTTGCACATATTTCCAATAATTTAATAAATGTGGGAATTAACTGTTTTTTATTCCAAATTGTCTGTTTTTTTAAAGTTGCAAGTAGGGCTGGGCGATATGGCCTTTTATTAATATCTCGATATTTTTAGGCCATGTCACGATACACGATATATATCTTTATATTTTGCCTTAGCCTTGAATTAACACTTGATATAATCACACCAGTATGATGATTCTGTGTCTACATTAAAACATTCTTGTTCATACTGAATTAATATATGCTAATTTTAAACTTTCATGCAGAGAGGGAAATCACAACTATGTAAATTTACCAAAACTGTATTTATTAAACAGTTATTAAGCAGTGGCACAAACATACATGTCATTTCCAAAACAGAAAGTGCAAGATTGTCAGAGACATTTTAAAACAAGCTGATGTCACTAAGATGACTTATCAAAACAACACTTAGACTTTAGACTTAGACTTAGTCTTCCTTTTTATTGTCATTCAAATTTGAACTTTACAGTACAGATAAAGAACGAAATTTCGTTACATAAGCTCATGGTAGTGCAGGATAAAAAAGCAATAAGGTGCATATACAAATAAATAAATAGGTTACTGTACAGATAAATATATTGCACTTTTTCATATGCATCCACGTTTATGGATGTATGTTATATTGTCATTTTTATTCCAGCGAGTTAATCCGTTTTGGGGGGAGTTGAGGGGATAATTCTGATGTGTTCAAGAGTCTTACGGCCTGAGGGAAGAAGCTGTTACAGAACCTGGAGGTTCTGCTTCGGAGGCTGCGGAACCTCTTTCTAGAGTCCCGCAGTGAAAACAGTCCTTGGTGGGGAGTCTTTGCAGATTTTGTGAGCCCTGGTCAGGCAGCGGCTTTTTGCGATCTCCTGGATAGGAGGAAGAGGAGTCCTGATGATCTTTTCCGCCGTCCTCACCACTCTCTGGAGAGACATCCAGTCTGAGGCACTGCAGACTCCAGTCCAGACAGAGATGCTGTTGGTCAGCAGGCTCTCTATAGTGTCTCTGTAGAATGTGCTGAGAATGGGGGAAGGGAGCTGTGCTCTTTTCATCCGACGCAAAAAGTGCATGCGCCGCTGAGCTCTTTTTACAAGAGGGACCAGGTTATATTGTCAGTTATCTGCACCCCCAGGAACTTGGTGCTGCTTACCATCTCCACCGCTGTGCCGTTGATGTAGAGTGGAGCGTGGCTGGACTGGTGCTTCCTGAAGTCGACGATGATCTCCTTGGTCTTGTTGACATTCAGGACCAGGTTGTTGGTTCTGCGTCAGTCAACCAGATGCTTCACCTCTTCCCTGTAGTCCATGTCGTTGTTGTCACGGATGAGGCCCACTACTGTTGTGTCGTCCGCATACTTCACAATGTGATTACCGGTAGTAGTGGACCTGGCGCAGCAGTCATGAGTCATCAACGTGAACAGCAGCGGACTCAGGACGCAGCCCTGGGGGGAGCCGGTGCTCAGGGAGATGGCACTGGAGGTGGTGTTGCCCACTCTCACAGATTGGGGTCTGTCTGTGAGGAAGTCAAGCAGCCAGTTGCATAGGGGGTCACTGAATCCAAGGGGGGGCAGTTTGCTCACCAAGTGCTCCGGAATGATGGTGTTGAATGCTGAGCTGAAGTCCAGAAACAACATCCGCACTAGTGTCCTTTCCTTCCAGATGTTCTAAGCTCAAGTGGAGTGCAGAGGAGATGGCGTCCTCTATGGAGCGGTTAGGGCGATAAGCAAACTGGTATGGGTCGAATGTGGGAGGAAGTCTGGAGACAATATATGAAGGTGCAGTTTTTGTACAGAACACCACTACAATAGTTCAAAACAAATAAAGTGCACTTGTGCATGATGTCACACAAGATATTTCAATAAGTGTCAAATAAAAATGAGCTGCATAATAGGAAATCAAATAGTGTATGTCCTTCGCTATTTGGTAGGTTCCTGCGGACGTTATCTCCTTCTGTTGTTGACTATTTTTTTCATACGGTGTTGATGTGGAAATGGTTGCTTGGGCATTTTGTGGGTGTGGCACCGGCCGCAGATGTTGACATGCGGAGTTTCAAGCACTCTTCATTCTCAAGCGGGTGACTTTTCAAGTCATGCTACAAATTAGCAGTGGTGCTACTTTTTGTAGCAACGCTTTTGCCGCATACTTGTTCGACATCTTCCCGCTTGAAGCCAAACCACCGCCAGACGATGGACCCTGTGCTGTTTTTTTTGGGAATTAATTCTTCCTTCATTTGTTACCAGATTCGCACCTTCTTTCTCTCGTATTACCCCTCGCACCGCTAGCATCACAGCTAACGTTATCCACGCTGCTACCTCTCTGCTCCGCGACAGCGTATGACGTTGCACGCGAGACAGTATGTGACGTATGTAACAAAGTGCGCTTGTTTTATGTCTCTGTGAGGAGAGACAAGAAAGAGTGAGAAGAGCCTGAAGTGTAAAGCCCTCAGCTAAAAGCAACTGCCTGAGAACGTATACTCGAATATCACGATATAGTCATTTTCTATATCGCACAGAGACAAGCCCACGATATATCGAGTATATTCGATATATCGCCCAGCCCTAATACGTACATTCAAAAACACATCTGTTATTATTAATTAGAATTAACAAATATTACTTTAATCTGTGTGCCTTATTTACTTGTACTTTGTTGAGATTTTTTCAAGTGGTTGCAGATTTTTAATAAGTGCACAAGTAATAGGCTATATATATATACCAGTGTTTCCCACACATTCATTTATTTGTGGCGGCCCGCCACGAAAGAATTACTTCCGCCACAAATGGATTTTTCGGCTTTTGACTCGCTCGACCGCTCATAAAAGCAATGAGACTCTGTCTGTGAATGTACCTTGTAGTTACAACTCCGGTGCAGTAGGTGGCGGTAGCCTACTATGCATTGTAACTCCGCCAATAGCACTTAATTCACCTGGTGGGCCAGAAGAAGAAGACAAAGACGACGAAGACGAAGACGGACGGACGGGATCAAAATACGAGGGTATTATAGGTAGATAGGTTATAGCTGCATCGCTCGCGGCTCGTCATATATTTAACGTTAATCCGCGATTTCACTGAGCGTTTCCCTGACGGTGAGCAGCCTGACGCTGCTTCATTAACACCGCCGCTGTTTGACTCGGGTCTGGGGCAGACGCACGTAATAACAATCACCTGTTTTCATACCGACGAGCTAACGTGTCCAGGTTATAACCCTGTTGTCAATAAACACACGTGGAGACGGTGCTTCAGATACTACATTAATACTCAAGCTAAAATGTCCACTGTCCACTGCAGCATGTGAATGCAATGAAAATAATAAAATCTGAGCCAACCAGCTGTTAAAATGTTGTCCTGGTTAATGTTTTGGCCATTAAAGGCCCTTCATTTCAAGATTTCAACTGTAATCGGGCTTTAAACAGGTGGCTGACCTGTTCAGATGGGTGTAACTGCTACTGGTCAAATAATGTGAAATAGCGTTTAATTTTACATGTATGCAATGCCATTTAAATGTAATAATAGATAATAATAATAATAAATACTGTGTAGTGTTGTAAATAGTCAACGGGAAGGATTTTAGTAAGATATAAGCCATGAGCACTACACAGCCAGAAAAAAACCTAGGCAGGACAAGTAAAAATATTGGGGCAAGTAGATTTGAGACGTCGGGAAAGTAGAAAAATTAGGGCGGAGGGAACAGGTGAGACTCAGCAAACACTGAAAAATAAAGCAGGGTCAGATCAGAAATGCACTTTTCTCATGAAAAGGGTCCTAATTTATATTCCACACCACGACAAAACATACACCTCTGCCTCTGTTTCACTTTATGTTGCTGGTAAATAATATGGTTGTAGTAGTAGGCTAAAGTTCAATTATTTAGTATGCACTAATTAAAGGGGCAGAGCTTTAAGAGACATTTTAGCTTTTATATTTTATAAGATATATTTTTTGTAAGAACCACAATTAATAAATATATTTCAGTGAATAACTAATTGTTCAAATCTGTATATAAATATGTACATAAAGTGTTGTAATTATATTCCAACTCCCCCCCGACCACACCACCACAAATAGATATATATACATATAGATATATATATATATATATACATATATACATACTGTAACGGCCGGCTGGTGTTAATGTTTTATGTTTGTGTGGTTTGGATTTGATGTCAGTTTTTCCCATGTTTGCAAAGACACACAGTCTATGCTTGAAAGGTAATTGGCGGAAAATGAAGTATTGTTGTGTATGCGGGGAAGCGCAGACTCACGGAGACAAACGTGTTTTCACGGGATGTAAAACCTGTTTGAATTGTGCCGTTCGTTATCAAGAGATTGGTAATTGAATTTAAAAAAGTGGTCTGACTATAGCATAGCATAGATCCAACAAATCGATGACTAAATTAATCCAACTATTTTTATAATCGATTTTAATCGATTAGTTGTTGCAGCCCTAATTGACACATATCTTCCAGAAGGAGCAACGATTGATATACTTGAAATTTAGGAATATGTATGGATCAATCGTTGCACTCCTACTAATAACACAAAGCTGTCATGCAGAATGTTTTTTCCCCTTAAAAACTGCCATTACAAAAAAAAATGAATGAACCAAAATCAATGTTAATAATTATTGACCTATTGAAGGCTCCAAATACTACATATCAAATATACTTATTTAGTATATAAATATACTTTGAAGTATTTTTGGGGGGCGAGAAATATTGGAGATTTTGTGTTTGTCATAAAAAATACTAAGTTGTCAATGACAATAAAAGCATAAAGCGAACATTTAAAAAAAACATAGACATGTTTGATAGATCTAAAGTTGATATAGAGATTTAAGTGTTGAAAGTATAATAATTAAAATTAATGTAGGACTTATTTTTAACACTTATTTTGGATCCCTGGCTCCAAAAATAATAACGCATCAAAATGAATGTTATGAATTATTGACCTACTTAAGGCTCCAACTACTTCACATCAAACAATCCGCTCTGAAATATTTTATAGTGGGAAATATTGCATATTTTGTGTTTTTTCCATTAATACAGGATTTTCTTTAACAAAAAAGAAATATAACATAGAAACATTTTTAAACATATTGACTGAGCTTAAGTTCATTCAGACATATAATAGGCGTTGAAAAAAAAATAAAAAAATAATATTTTACGTTTTTTATGACTGAGACCCTTCTGGGTCTCGGGGGCCAAACTTGATGGCAACCCAAAATGTTCAAAGTAGGGATGTCCCGATCCAGGTTTTTGCACTTCCGATCCGATACCGATATTGTTTTTGCATTTCCGATCCGATACCGATACTGACCGATACCGATACTGGCCTATCCGAGCATGTATTAAAGTTCAAAGTTATTTAGCCTACTTAGTTGTCAGAATCATGTTGAAAAGGGTTTTAGTACTCTTGATAACAACTAGCCAGCTGAATTAGGGGAGTTTGAATAATACACAATGGTTGGTAACAAGAAACTGACCTGTTTATTCAAGGATAAACACAAAATAGACAAAATTATACATGACAAACAGAAATGGCATCATTGAAACTAGGGCTGGGCGATATGGCCTTTTTTTAATATTGCGATATTTTAAGGCCATATTGTGATACACAATATATATCTCGATATTTTGCCTTAGCCATGAATGAACACTTGATGCATATAATCACAGCAGTATGATGATTCTATGTGTTTTGATTGATTGATTGAGACTTTTATTAGTAGGTTGCACAGTGAAGTACATATTCCGTACAATTGACCACTAAATGGTAACACCCCAATAAGTTTTTCAACTTGTTTAAGTCGGGGTCCACTTAAATTGATTCATGATACAGATATATACTATCAGATATATACTATCATCATAATACAGTCATCACACAAGATAATCACAATGAATTATTGACATTATTTATAATCCAGGGTGTGGAGGGGGGCGCCGGATGTAAGTGTCAAAAAGACAGCCAAAAGAGGTTGATATGAGAATAAATCTAAAGTTAAAATATAGGGTAGAAATGCACCCATTTGCAGGAAATGTAGTCTTGATTTTCAAAATGTTCTTTCAAGGCTTGCATGTCTACATTGAAACATTCTTCTTCATACTGCATTAATATATGGTACCGTATTTTCCGCACTATAAGGCGCACCGGATTATTAGCCGCACCTTCTATGAATTACATATTTCATAATTTTGTCCACCAATAAGCCGCCCCGGACTAAAAGCCGCGCCTACGCTGCGCTAAAGTGAATGTCAAAAAAACGCTGCGCTAAAGTGAATGTCAAAAAAACAGTCAGATAGTTCAGTCAAACTTTAATAATATATTGAAAACCAGCGTTCTAACAACTCTGTCCCAAAATGTACAAATGTGCAATCACAAACATAGTAAAATTCAAAATGGTGTAGAGCAATAGCAACATACCGGTAATGTTGCTCGAACGTTAATGTCACAACACACAAAATAAACATAGCGCTCACCTTCTGAAGTTATTCTTCATTCGTAAATCTTTCGAATTCTTCGTCTTCGGTGTCCGAATTGAAAAGTTGCGCTAGCGTGGGATCCAAAATGGCCGGTTCCGTCTCGTAGAAGTCATCGGGAGTCAGTGTCGCTGTTGTTCTGTGAATCCTGCCTTCCGGAAAGCTCGGACCACAGTTGTGACCGAAATATCTGCCCAAGCATTTACGATCCACTGGCAGATGTTGGCGTATGTCGTCCGAGGCTGTCTGCCCGTCTTAGTGAAGGTGTGTTCGCCTTCGGAGCTGTGTGAAAAAAGCCACCCGGCCTCTTCGCGTAAACTTCCCTTAACCACTCGCTCATCTTTTCTTCATCCATCCATCCCTTCGAGTTAGCTTTTATGATGACGCCGGCTGGAAAGGTCTCTTTTGGCAAGGTCTTCCTTTTGAATATCACCATGAGTGGAAGTTAGCATGGCAAGCTAGAACCACAGTGAAGGATGACTTCTCATTCCCTGTGGAGCGAATATTCACCGTACGTGCTCCCGTTCCACAGTGCGGTTCAGTTGCTGTGAAATACGGTAGTAATCCGTGTGCGGATGGAGAGATTGCGTCTTTTTATGACCCGGATCGTTTAGTAGGAGCCATTTTGTGGTTTTTACAGATGTAAACAGGAAATGAAACGTACGGTGATATCCGCGCGTTTTTTCTTCTTCTTCCGGGGGCGGGTGAAGCGCTTCCTGTTCTATGGGGGCGGGTGAAGCGCTTCCTGTTCTATGGGGGCGGGTGCTTTCCTTGGCGGTTGCTTGCGTAGAAGAAGAAGCGCTTCCTGTTCTACCGGGAAAAAAGATGGCGGCTGTTTACCGAAGTTGCGAGACCGAAACTTTATGAAAATGAATCGTAATAAAGCGCACCGGGTTATTAGGCGCACTGTCAGCTTTTGAGAAAAATTGTGGTTTTTAGGTGCGCCTTATAGTGCGGAAAATACGGTACTTTTAAACTTTCATGCAGAGAAGGAAATCACAACAAAAAAAATCACTTATTTTTTCATACGGTGTTGATGTGGAAATTTTTGCCTCTGCATTTTGATGGTGTGGACGTGTGGCACCGAATGGAGATAAGCGTCTCGACAGACGTCACAATATTTGAACAATGATGACGAAAACTGTTTTCTCTGTCGTGTCGGTGTGTTGAAAATTGTTATGCGCTTATTTTTTTATTAGATTTTGTGCGTGGCATAGATTTGCTATGCGCAGAGGACGCTTAAACAGTGCGCAATTGCACAGGCGAGCACCTTAGAGGGAGCGTTGCTCGCACGGCTGCGCTAGCATCACAGCTAACGTTAGCCATGCTGCTACCTCTCTGCTCGGGGAGGACGTATACGTATGTGACGTATGACGTGACGTGTGTCGTGACAGTATGTGACGTGTGTAAGAAGGTGCGCTGCTGTCTGTGAGAGGGAGACACAGGAATTTTTGGCAAATATCGGCAGCCGATCCGATCCAAATATCGGATCGGGACATCCCTAGTTCAAAGAGCCATATTGGACAAAAAACAAATCTGTCAGGAGTCACAAACAATTAAAAGCCTTATGTAAGTCCTATAATGAAAGCAACACATGATTGATGTAAGTGTGTATAATAGCTATATTACACTGCAAGCTCTTATCTGTGTGCTGTATTTGGATTTGATGTTGTTCATGTTTGACAATATCTGCTTGCACAGGTATTTGTTTTGTTTGCAACAGCCACCTGCCTGGCACCAGAAACGTGTGTCGCAGGCTGACGCAAATGTTCGTTCACAGAAATGTTGAAATTTGCCCTGATTTAATGAAAAATATCAAAAAGGTCAAAATGGTTTGGTTTTTCAGTGTGTGGGCCTCAGTGGAGTTTTGGACACCACTGGTTTAATACAAAAGTGGGCTGTTCTGTATCCAATAGATGGCTTTCAAAAATGAAGGAAAAATGATGAAAAAAAAAAAGATGAGACCCCTTAGGCCCAAACACCTGTTGCATGGCCGCTATCGTGCCTCTTCCAACCATACGTACCGTCATAGTGACCTCCCCCACCCTCTTGAGCTGTCAGCTATTTTGGATCCGCCGGCAGTGTATGGCCCGCTAACCTCCCCTAATTTAGACACCCAGATCCGAGGGAACGTGAGAGAGCGCGCACATTGCTCAGCAGGAAAATGTAGGTCACCATCCCTAAAAGCCAGGAATAACTAACACTGTAGGGAAGCAGGGGGTGGACTTTGGAAGGCCAAAGCCTGGGAAGGGATGTCCTTTTAGGGGATTCCCTTTTAGTAATCCGCCCCTGGATCGCAGCAGCTATTCTTAGGGGACTGTATATCTTGTCATATGAGGTGTGCATGCTGGTTGCTCAGGTTGAAAAAGCAGACTCGTGTTGAGCGTATTATTCAACTACCTGGGCACGACCATGCGGATGCAGGCACAATTGCTACGTTCTTAAAAGAAACAAGTTCTGTTCTGCCACCAACGACGGCGCTTGCTTGCGCTTGAATAATAAACTTTCAGGGCAATCCCTCTCCTTTTGTTCCATCCCATCGCACATCCTCCTCACCTTGCACACTCATTCAGTTATGCATGTTCATTCCCTCGCACATCTGTGAAGACGTCATTCTTCAGCAATTCTCCCAAGCTTGCGGTGTCCAAAGTGTAGCAATTTGTGGACCAAAATAGGGGAAAAAAGCAAAAAAAATAGTTTCAAAGGCAACTCTAATAATTACCGTATTTTTCGGAGTATAAGTCGCACCGGCCGAAAATGCATAATAAAGAAGGGGAAAAACATATATAAGCCGCACTGGAGTATAAGTCGCATTTTTTGGGGAAATTTATTTGATAAAAGCCAACACCAAGAATAGACATTTGAAAGGCAATTTCATATAAATAAAGAATAGTGAACAACAGGCTGAATAAGTGTACGTTATATGAGGCATAAATAACCAACTGAGAACGTGCCTGGTATGTTAACGTAACATATTATGGTAAGAGTCATTCAAATAACTATAACATATAGAACATGCTATACGTTTACCAAACAATCTGTCACTCCTAATCGCTAAATCCCATGAAATCTTATACGTCTAGTCTCTTACGTGAATGAGATAAATAATATTATTTGATATTTGACGCTAATGTGTTAATAATTTCACACATAAGCCGCTCCTGAGTATAAGTCGCACCCCTGGCCAAACTATGAAAAAAACTGCGACTAATAGTCCGAAAAATACGGTATACACTTTGTCACCTCAACACAAAAAAGGGTTCTTTAAAAGGCCATTCAAGATTGTCATATAATCCATGTACAAAATACATTGGACCCTTTATTTAAAAACGTAATTGGTTCTTAAACATGGTTCGTAAATGGAAAGGTTTGTATACTGAATTAGAGTTCCCCATTAGAAACGACGTAAACATGAATAATTGGTTTTAGCCTCAACAAATGTCCCGATTTTAGTAAAAAAAAAGAAAAAAAGTGCACTTTAAAGACAGTATGTGTATGTGTGTATATGTGTGTATATATATATATATATATATATATATTTATATATATATATATATATATATATATATATATATATGTATATATATATATATATATATATATATATATATATATATATATATATATATATATATATATATATATATATATATATATATATATATATGTATATATATATATATATATATATATATATATATATATGTATATATATATATATATATATATATATGGGGTAGTGGCTCATCAATCTTTTTTTATCCAAACAATAGCAAACTTAACTGTCAACCTTGTTCGTGTACTCCAAAATGTTAACAACCATGTTGCTACAATAAAAAACAAAAAAGGACCTAAGGTCAGTGAATATTTGTGGCATTTTTTGAACACTCTGGGATCACCTTACAGTCACTGCTAGCGATCCTTCATCGGCTTTTGTCCCGGTAGTTCCTTCTTCTTCGCTGTAATGAAAGTCCGCTCTGGCGTATTTTTCCCGAAATTAAAGACGTGCTGCGATACAAATCTCCCTTCACCGATAAAATCCTCGAAGTAAAGTAGCCGCAAGCCGGAGGCTAACTAGCTGAAATGCTAGGGTAAAGAGGTTGCCTAGCAACCCAAAGCTATACAGCGAGACTGAGCGTTTGAGCGCATTTAAAGCGTTTCTGATCACACAAATTAATCTCTTAGACAGGCTGACACAGCTTTGGCCGGTGCAAGGTACGACAATTGTGGGGGGGGGAGGAGAAGTTAGAAGTGCTGCTAGATGTCGCAGCTAACAACGCCCACGCCAAATCAATTCGTGCAACACAGTCTTACTCCTTGCAAATAGTCCTTTTTAAGTCCACAGTGAATTCCTCCTTCCTTCCAGGCTGGTTTATTAGCTTCTTTGAAAAAAAAAAAAAGAAAATCGACGAAACTTAGTGAATGGAATCACACCCTGAAGCACTGAAGAGGACTGCGTAAAGAAGATGTGATGTAGGGGAGTACGCCGCTTCAAAATACTGCACAGGAAGTGACATCCTCAAAATGGCAGTGCCCTAAGGCTTCCAGCGCCACACAAAATAATTGAATGAAGCGTTCATGTTTCACACACAGCGGCACATTTGGCTCGATCTAAAGGTTAGCAAACCGAAAGGTTCGCAAAATAGAGTGTTTCGTAAATCGAGGTTCCACTGTACTAAAGCATGTTGAGTGAATCTAACCAAATTTAATTAAACTAGGAGAAAATATGGATTTAATTATTTGTCAGGAGTACCCTGTACAATCATATTTTTCTCTTGTTCCACCCTTTTGATGACCAAATTAGATGTAAAACATGAAATCAAAATGTATTTTATTTTGGACCATTTACATTTTTCAAGAAATCAACTTAATGTTCATTTATTTTAAAGGTTTCATGCAATTATGTTAGCCTAAAATGTTTAACGTCTTTACGCTAACAAATTATCAGGGTAAAACAAAAGATTTTCTTCACTCATATATTTGTTTCTGTACTTTTATATCTCTTTAGAAATATTTTAATTGCTGTACATGTTTTTTTTAAATTAAATTACAGCTAATTATATAACCTTCTAGCCTGTTTTAAGTAGCTGAATGCTGCTAATAGGCTAATTAACGTAATTGTGCCAAATAAAATATTCAAGTGAGATATGTATAAAACTTCTTAGCATACATACTTCGGCCTGGTATTTATGATATTAAAAATAATAAAGTGCTCCCGGTATCCTTTGGTTTTTCAGTATGTGGAAGGTCAGGACCCCCTGTCATAAACACTCCCATTTATCAGGCAGTCTTATAGTTTTGCCATCTCATGTTTGTGTGTGTGTGTGTGTGCGTGTGTGTGTGTCCACCCACAGCGTTCAGGGTGTGTGTTTGATTGTGTCATCTTGGTCCACGTCATTGTCTCCTCTAAACTTGCTCTTCCCTCCCTCCCTCCCTCTGTTCAGATCGAGGCAGTGACACGGACCGTGTCCTGCCCGCCGACTGTCAGGCAGGTCAAAGACTCGTGGAGATCCCCTGTAAGTTCAACCGGCAGCCCGTAAATATGACCTATGCCTGCAACTTGCCTGCCTGTTGACAAATCCAGCCGCTATTCAGCTCGACATCAACAACGCGCCTAGGAGTAAATTATGAAAAAGGAAAAATAATATCCACGAGTATATTTGTATAGTGTTTAAGATATCGCCTTATGGAAGGACCTCATTTAAGAGTGTTTCTAAAATTGCGTCCTACAAGCGTGTGAGAGATGGCAATCACAATGAAATGTATTGACTAATCAAACCTTGTCATTCCTAAAAGTGTCCTGTCTGAGCTAACAGCGGGCTAAAACAAAGATGATAGCCAAACTCATCTGACTGATCCCTGTGGACGGGCGATGTGGCCTAAAATCTATATTTCAATATATATTACAGCCTCATGCGATAACGATGTATAGCACGATATATTATTTGGTATGTAAATCAGGGTTCCCCTTAATGTAATTGAATGTGGCGTACAACCTTGGCATTTTTATTACTGCCACACCTTGAAAATAAGTTTTTTGTTTTTTTTAAAAGGGGAACATAATTACCAGACCTATGTAAGCGTCAATATATACCTTGATGTTGCAGAAAAAAGACCATATATTTTTTTAACCATTTTCCGAACTCTAAATGGGTGAATTTTGGCGAATTAAACACCTTTCTAATATTCGCTCTCGGAGCGATGACGTCACAACGGGAAGCAATCCTCCATTTTCTCAAACACCGAGTTAAATCAGCGCTGTTATTTTCCGTTTTTTTCGACTGTTTTCCGTACCTTGGAGACATCATGCCTCGTAGGTGTGTTGTCGGAGGGTGTAACAACACGAACAGGGACGGATTCAAGTTGCACCAGTGGCCCAAAGATGCGAAAGTGGCAAGAAATTGAACGTTTGTTCCGCACACTTTACCGACGAAAGCTATGCTACGACAGAGATGGCAAGAATGTTTGGATATCCTGCGACACTCAAAGCAGATGCATTTCCAACGATAAAGTCAAAGAAATCTGCCGTCAGACCCCCCATTGAATCTGCCGGAGTGTGTGAGCAATTCAGGGACAAAGGACCTCGGTAGCACGGCAAGCAATGGCGGCAGTTTGTTCCCGCAGACGAGCGAGCTAAACCCCCTATCGACCCTAGCTTCCCTGGCCTGCTGACATCAACTCCAAAACTGGACAGATCAGCTTTCAGGAAAAGAGCGCGGATGAGGGTATGTCTACAGAATATATTAATTGATGAAAATTGGGCTGTCTGCACTCTCAAAGTGCATGTTGTTGCCAAATGTATTTCATATGCTGTAAACCTAGTTCATAGTTGTTAGTTTCCTTTAATGCCAAACAAACACATACCAATCGTTGGTTAGAAGGCGATCGCCGAATTCGTCCTCGCTTTCGCCCGTGTCGCTGGCTGTCGTGTCGTTTTCGTCGGTTTCGCTTGCATACAGTTCAAACCGATACACAATAGTGTCACAGTGGCTTACACTTGCATCGCATCTCATAAGCTTGACAACACACTGTGTCCAATATTTTCACAAAGATAAAATAAGTCATATTTTTTGTTCTTTTAATAGTTAAAACAAATTTACATTATTGCAATCAGTTGATAAAATATTGTCCTTTACAATTATAAAAGCTTTTTACAAAAATCTACTATGCTTGCATGTCAGCAGACTGGGGTAGATCCTGCTGAAATCCTATGTAGTGAATGAATAGAGAATTGTTTTGAATCGGAAAAATATAGTTTTTGAATCGAGAATCGCCTTTAATCGAAAAAATTGATTTATAATCAAATCGTGACCCCAAGAATCGATATTGAATCGAATCGTGGGACACCCAAAGCTTCGCAGCCCTAATTCCCACCTCTACAAGCTACTTTAGAGGTGCCATGTTTTAGCCAGAAGCTCATGTGAGCTATTAGCCAATGTTAAATATACGTGCACATGTCACAGGTATTAAGGTTTAAAAATAAATCACATTAGATGCTGTAGGAACCACTTGTTAGACGGTAAGGCAACGTGAACGCTTGGCTGCATTCAGATTCAACATGGTAGCTTCTGGTTTATGAACGGGAAAGCCAGTTGGCAGTGCTGAGTCATTGGCTGTGTGCTGTGTACGAGAGGGAGAATGCTGCATTGTTGGTCTACAGCAACGGCGACAAAACAGTCCATCTTTTGTTTTGACTTTTATACCCAAATGTTTCTCCAGCAGTAAAGTCCCTCTTTCCCCTCATGACTGTCATCACATCCTGGACCCACACATCATGACACATGCAGCTCGTGGATTACATGTCACGAACACGCGCTGAGACTTTGCAAAAATAATGGCGGCAGAAGGAATCTTTGATCGCAGATGTTTAGATTAGTAAACAATATAATGAGCTGTGTGCGTGTGATGACTGTTTCAGGTCAGGAAACGCTGAGTATTTCAACACTCCCAATGTTTTGCGTGATCTCTGTGCAAATAACTGCATTGTCATGGTGACGCAGGCCTCAGGTCCGAGGTTTTAGCATCCTGAATGGATTCATTCGAATCCAACAAATCTGCTTATTTGCAGCACCAGCTAACGTTTGCTAAAGGCTCCTTCCTCACGTCCTCGTCTGTGTCTCCTCTCAGGTCCACAAGAGGACGTCCACCAGGAAGGAGACCAAGGAGAAAAGGGAGAGCAACGAGGAGAGCAAGGAGAACCTGAAGGCCAAGTCGGACGACTCGGGAGAGGAGAAAAACGGCGACGACGACCCCCAGAAGAACGGGCAGAAGAAGAAAGGTGAACGTTACTGCAATGTTTGTGTGGCTGTGCCGCACATTTCTATTGCATACCTGCCAACTACTCCGGTTTTCATCAACCTATTCCGGGTTACGGTTGCAGTGATAAAAAATATGTTTTTTCATTAATTAAAATTTTTTTTTTTTTTTTAAGTTTTATTCACGAAATCGCGTAACAACAATGACAATCGACACTGCTTCCCGTAACTTCCTATCGAGCCATTCCGAATGCCATGCGCGAGGCTATTTATAGCACCGCTGCCAAGCACGAGGCACCAGTTGCCATTGTTTCCAAACGAGCGAACGATCATGGAATCAGCCGGAGAAAAATCGCAAACGGGTCTTAAACCGAAAAGAAAACTGCAGTCATTCCGTGAAGAATATTCAAAAGCCTATCCGGGAATAATTATCCGTTCCAAAAAGGGTGAAAACTACGCGAATTGCACTTTGTGCAGACAAGATTTTTCGATCGGACACGGAGGAATTAGCGATGTAAAAGACCACGTTGGGACAAAAAAACACAAGTCTAATGCCGTTGCTAGTGATACAAGTGGAAAACTTTCAACGTTTTTCGTCGCCCAAACAGATTCTTTGGATGTGATAAATGCCGAAGATTTATTTACGGAGGCAATAATTGAGCATGGACTTCCAATCGCACTGGCTGATCACATGGGACAGTTATTTCGGAAAATGTTTCCCGACTCGAAAATCGGCAAAAAATATGGATGTGGTCGAACCAAAACATCAAACATTATTCAGTGTCTTGGAACAGAATCCTCAAAAAGTATCGCCGATGTCATGAAGACGGAACCATTTAGCATGTCGACTGACGGCAGCACCGATTATGACGATGTAAAACTGTACCCCATTTGTGTTTGATATTTCGATGACGACATTGGAAAAGTATTGTCAGTACTTCTGTCTTTGAGGGAATGCAACATTTTAACCTGTCTGAATGCTAATAATCATTTTGCGTTTGGACCCTGGCTACTAGGTTTTTCTGATTTCAAAAGTTGGCAGGTATGCTATTGTCTGGTCACGGCCATTTTTATGAAGTCAAATACGGCGTGTGAAGAAATACGAGATGATGTAAGCAGTAAAACTGCCTGTCGTTGCCTGATCTCCCAACGCGTGGTTAACCACCATGTCTCCCAGCAACATCCTGTGCCGTCTTCTGTTTCCTCACGTTAATCGGTCCTTCCAAGAATTTGCGGTGTCACAATCACACGCATTCAAATCTCGTACAGCCTTGCAACTTCGTCATCACAAGTGTCTCAAAGGGCTGCACAAGCCACAACGCCAGTAGACGTACTCCAGCAGGTTAACCTTCCTGTCTAATCAATCAAGGCCACACCTTTTTTTTTTTTTTTTTTTTTTTTTTTTTTTTTTTTTAA
Source organism: Nerophis lumbriciformis (assembly GCF_033978685.3). Lineage (NCBI taxonomy): Eukaryota > Metazoa > Chordata > Actinopteri > Syngnathiformes > Syngnathidae > Nerophis > Nerophis lumbriciformis. The sequence continues at coordinate 48,511,407 of NC_084556.2, forward strand.
CCACGTAGGGAGACTATCAAAATGTATGCATTGGCTTCGGTCTACAATCAATAAATCAATTAATGGAACAATGACTGTAAATTAACTAAATAACTTCTACATTGCTTCCCAACAGTGCAGACTCTGCATCGCGCTCAGCACCCGAGCATGGTTATTTAATAACAGAATAATACTGATTTTTTTTTTTACCCAATTTTCCCAACTAGGAGAGAACTGCATGTCACATTATTCAACATATATTGTTTGTTTTTATAACAGAGATTTGGAGTCCATTTTGTTTCTTCACTTACTTTGGGTATTTTAAAGTTCTTGAACTTCCAATTGCAACGGTAGAAAACACTGATTAGAAATAAATGTTTTTTGCGTTTTAAAGGGGTTACTGACGTTAGTATTCTATTATGATAACATTGATGCTTAATTTGGTCTTGAAATAATGCTGGCTATAATGCAGGCTAATTCAACTGGCCGCCAACTGGCCACATCCGGCCCGCCAAAGCTTTTAATTTGGCCTGCCAAACATCACCCAAATCGGCTTGATGAAACCATTTAAATTAGGGTTGCTCATGTATGCAGTACCCCTGCCACCTCGCAGGGGGCAACAACGAGGAATGTGTCACAATGAAGCAGCAGTGGGGTGAGTAAAAGAAGACTACTCAATCAACCCTGAAAAAAAAATTAAATTAATTGCGAAAATCGGACTTAACAACAGGACAACAAAGTATGAACGTTTTGCCCCGAGCAAGTGCTCGAGTCATTGTTTCCTGTCGGACCTTTTAAGCGACGAACACAGTGTTCTACAGAAGAAGCAACAACGGTAGAAATCCACACGTGTAAGCTTCATCACAAAATTTGGTCAAATCTATGTACCGTATTTTTCGGACTATAAGTCGCTCCGGACCAAAAATGCATAATAAAGAAGGAAAAAAACATATATAAGTCGCACTGGAGTGTAAGTCGCATTTTGGGGGGAAATTTATTTGATAAAAGCCAACACCAAGAATAGACATTTGAAAGGCAATTTAAAATAAATAAAGAATAGTGAACAACAGGCTGAATAAGTGTACGTTATATGAGGCATAAATAACCAACTGAGAACGTGCCTGGTATGTTAACGTAACATATTATGGTAAGAGTCATTCAAATAACTAACATAGAACATGCTATACGTTTACCAAACAATCTGTCACTCCTAATCGCTAAATCCGATGAAATCTTATACGTCTAGTCTCTTACGTGAATGAGCTAAATAATAATATTTGATATTTTACGGTAATGTGTTAAAAATTTCACTCACAAGTCGCTCCTGAGTATAAGTCGCACCCCCAGCCAAACTATGAAAAAAAACTGCGACTTATAGTCCGAAAAATACGGTAAGTAGTTATTGTGCATAAAGATATTTAGTCTGTTTTGTATCGAAATTGCTGACTTTGTGGCGTCTTTATAAGTTTGACCAGTAGAGGGCGATACACCTCAGGTTTAATTGTGATGAGTCACATACCATTACATTGTGTGCAATGTTTGATGTACTGTAGATGTTGTTTAATTTCTATATGCGTAAACGTGTCGTTTGAACGTAATAACACTAAACCTATTTAATCCATGTAAAATACACATGGCACATTATGCAATATACACAATAGCCGCTATACTTTTGTAATGTTTATTTTAGGTTTATATTTTCAGTCTTACATACCTAAATGAAAAAGTAAATAAATAAAAATAAGGAAGGAAAATAATCCAAAAGAAGGAACATCAATCTCTAACAAAGCTTCTGGAGCTTCTGATTCTTCATGCTGTTAACTATCAGCACACGCTGGAATCGAGTAGCGAGGGCAGAATGATTAATTTAATGACAGTACAGTGTGAAAGCAAATGTGTTTACTTTGCAATTAAGTAAACAAAGTATTAAAAAAATATAACCTGTGGAGACTTTTTCTGATAAAACATCCACATTTTGATGTCGGGCTCCCGACCCCTTGGGCTCTTAAAAATGTGTAGTCGAATAGCCCTGCAGTAATATTTATTGGTAATAATTTGTTGGACACTATTTCATTCAGCAAATTTTGTATTGGCCCAAGCCTAGCTAGCTACACGTTCACCATTGTTTTCTACAGAAAGACAATCTATTTGGGGGAGTGGAATGGGGCGCGTAACAACGCAATTGTCGATTTTGCATCATTTATGCATTTGCATAAAGCGAGTAAAAAAAAAAAAAATTAAAAGCACTACAAATATGTTTACAACTACAAATGAATTTCCTTTGTCTTTTTTTGTGTCTTTTTTCACTTGAAACAGGACACAGCTACCCGTTATTTATTTTTACCAGGCAAGAGCCATTGAGAACAGCTTGTCGTGTACCATCATGACCTGGCAAGAGGCCCCAGCAAACGGGGATTAAAAAAAGCAATAAATTACACATCAATTACAGCCGATAAGAAAAGACAAAGACGTAAAAAATGACTAACTCCTGGTATAATTCACTGTAAGTGCTTTTAGATAGAGGAGCCCACAGCAGAACTTGCTGCTCGTCGAGAAGTGTTGCTAAATAATAATAATAAATAAATATATATACATATATATATATATATATATATATATATGTACGTACGTATGTATGTATGTATATATGTGTATATATATATATATATATATATATGTACGTACGTACGTATGTATGTATGTATGTATGTATATATATATATATATATATATATATATATATACATATATATATATATATATATATATATACACACATATATATATATACATATATATATATATATATATACATATATGTATATATGTATGTATATATATGTATGTACATATATATATGTATGTATGTGTATATATATATATATATATATGTTTATATATATATGTGTATATATATATTACATAAATATTATATAAATATTTATCGAGTAGTGAGTAAGTACTCGATAAATATGTATATATGTATGTATGTATATATATATATATATATATATATATATATATATATATTTATTAGGGATGTCCCGATCCAGGTTTTTGCACTTCCGATCCGATACCGATATTGTTTTTGCATTTCCGATCCGATACCGATACTGACCGATACCGATACTGGCCTATCCGAGCATGTATTAAAGTTATTTAGCCTACTTAGTTGTCAGAATCATGTTGAAAAGGGTTTTAGTACTCTTGATAACACGGTGGCAGAGGGGTTAGTGCATCTGCCTCACAATACGAAGGTCCTGAGTAGTCTTGGGTTCAATCCCAGGCTCGGGATCTTTCTGTGTGGAGTTTGCATGTTCTCCCCGTGACTGCGTGGGTTCCCTCCGGGTACTCCGGCTTCCTCCCACTTCCAAAGACATGCACCTGGGGATAAGTTGATTGGCAACACTAAATTGGCCCTAGTGTGTGGATGTGAGTATGAATGTTGTCTGTCTATCTGTGTTGGCCCTGCGATGAGGTGGCGACTTGTCCAGGGTGTACACCGCCTTCCGCCCGATTGTAGCTGAGATAGGCTCCAGCACCCCCCGCGACCCCAAAGGGAATAAGCGGTAGAAAATGGATGGATGGATGGATAACAACGAGCCAGCTGAATTAGGGGAGTTTGAATAATACACAATGGTTGGTTACAAGACACTGACCTGTTTATTCAAGGATAAACACAAAAGAGACAAAATTATACATGACAAACAGAAATGGCATCATTGAACTAGGGCTGGGCGATATGGCCTTTTTTTAATATTGCGATATTTTAAGGCCATATTGCGATACACAATATATATCTCGATATTTTATGCCTTAGCCTTGAATGAACACTTGATGCATATAATCACAGCAGTATGATGATTCTATGTGTTTTGATTGATTGATTGAGACTTCTATTAGTAGGTTGCACAGTGAAGTACATATTCCGTACAATTGACCACTAAATGGTAACACCCCAATAAGTTTTTCAACTTGTTTAAGTCGGGGTCCACTTAAATTGATTCATGATACAGATATATACTATCAGATATATACTATCATCATAATACAGTCATCACACAAGATAATCACATTGAATTATTTACATTATTTATAATCCAGGGTGTGGAGGGGGGCGCCGGATGTAAGTGTCAAAAAGACAGCCAAAAGAGTTTGATATGAGAATAAATCTAAAGTTAAAATATAGGGTAGAAATGCACCCATTTGCAGGAAATGTCGTGTCCGTGTGTCGAAAATTGTTATGCGCTTATTTTTTTATTTGATTTTGTGCGTGGCATAGTTTTGCCGTGCGCAGAGGACGCTTGAGCAGGCGCGCACCTTAGCGGCTCGCTCTCTGCTGGGAGAGGACGTATACGTATGTGACGTATGACGTGACAGTATGTGACGTAAGACGTGACAGTATGTGACGTATGGCGTGACAGTATGTGACGTGTGTAAGAAGGTGCGCTCGCTGTCTGTGAGAGGGAGACACAGGAAAGAGTGAGAAGAGCCTGTCGTGTAATGCCAGCAGCTAAAAGCAACTGCGTGAGAATTGTGGATGTGTTGAAGGTGTGCTGGAAAATGTGGAACGGAAATTACGGAGCAGCAGAAAAGTGGAATGTATTATTTAAATAGGTGCGTTGGAAAACACGGACTGGAGTTTTTTTTTTAAACTGGATCTGGATCGGCATTTTCCCATGCCTTGCCGATACGCAATTTTTGGCAAATATTGGCAGCCGATCCGATCCAAATATCGGATCGGGACATCCCTAATATATATATATAGTCCCTTGGACTGGAGTGTGTGATGCTTTTCTCGTTGTTTTGTAAAATCTTGCACTCGTTTGCCCTTTTTGATTTCCTCTCGAGGAACTCAGAAGAAACGTTTATCCTTTTCACAATTCAAACCAGTCGTACAGCCGAAAACAACACGAGCAGAGGGCATATTTTCTTAGAGAAAGGCTGAATGGCGCCTAGTACCCATTGAGTACAGATCTCGCTTGACCACCACGCACATTTAATGGGCGGGGGCGTGAGCCGCAGGTGATGTCCGTAAAATCCAAGCAAGTCTTTAGTAGGCCCAAGCATGGCACGATTGGCCTTGTGCAAGTACTGCACCACTTGTACTACTTTTAATGCCTTCATTCAGGACGAGAATGATCATTTGAAGCTGCATCTCTGGTTATTAACAATGAATGAATTAATTGTAACAATAAGGTTTTTCCACCTTCAATAGTCTACACTTCCTCGTCAGATGTAACATGCAGATTTGCTGTCTACATGATGATTTGTTCATGTCTCTTCTCTGACCTAAAATGGAGAGGACTTTCACAACTCTGATGTCAGCATTGATGCTTCAACAATAAATACATAAATAAAAAATTTAAAAAAAAAATATATATAAAAATATAAATATAGCTACAAAGTCGCTAAGTTGGCAACACTGAGCCCACCTGCTCAATCTTCTCCTCTGACAACCAGGTGCGTTCTGTGCCTGAGGGAGGGCTAACAGGTAAACCAAGACTATATGTGAAACACTGGCCACCTTAGCAGCATTGTTCAAAACAAATGCAGAACAGTCGTAATGACCAAGACTGCCTCTGTGACCTCAAACAGCAAACAAACAAAAGTGGGTTCCCCTGATGATCGAAGTCAAGTCCGAGGGTCCCCGGGAGCGCTCGGCCTCCAGGAACAACAGCAGGCAGAACGAAAATCCTCGCCTGCCCCCCAACGCCAGAAACGACCTCCGGGGTAAGCGGGCGCCACCGGGAGGATGTGATGTCGTCGTAACAACCGTATTTGATGTGTTGTTGTTGTTGTTGTTGCAGACTGGCACAGTCAGAAGTACGAGCGGGAGTGGCGTGACGACCACGACGAGGTCTCGAGCGTGAAGAGCGAGGGGGCGCCGTTTCGCGGCGGCTTCAGGGGTCGTGGACGCGGCAGAGGGCGAGGCCGGGGACGAGGCCGAGGTAGAGGCAAGTTCTTCTGCTACTACCCAGCATCACTACTGTCCTGCTCTTTGACTGCAAATTCTGTGACTTTGTGGAATAATTCCACTTTTATTGGGAATCCTTCTGATTAGGTTATTGCTGTCATTTCTGGGTTATATGACACATGAATGTAGTCATAATGGGCTTGGCGATATGGCGGTAAACTGTATCACAATATAGTATATATTCCGGACTATAAACTGCTATTTTTTTCCTAGATTTTGAACCATGCGGCTTATAAGACGTCCGTAGTGTTTTTGCTCGAAATGATACGCCAAGCAACGTTTGTAAGTTTTACAATATAACTAAAACAATTCTTACTTATTAAACCTTCCCATGTGGGATGTCTGTAGTGGTGTTTTCATGCATATTTGTACGTGCTATCGTATTGTAATGAAGCTAGCGTCGTTAGCATTAGCTAGTATGCTAACACGTCTACGAGTGTCTGTGTTAGTATTATGAACTTACAATGGCATTCCTTTTTTATGGTTTCCTCAAAAAATTTGCCAAAACGTCACCGGGGAGTTATTGAGTCTGTTTAGCTGATTGGAAAGCTAGCTTCCACAGTTAGTGGGCCCATGACGATGACTTCTGTTTTGTTTGATCAGCCGTTTACTGCCGTGTTACAGGCATCAATAATTAAGGGATGTAAGTAAACATTTACAAAATATTTATGTGTAAATGACTCTGTTCACAACGCATATATTTGTGTCCTATAGTCGGTGCGCTAAAAATATTTTTCTAAAATATTTTCTTCTTCAAAAATGTTTTCTATGGACGTGAAAATACGGTAAGTGTTTTATATCGGTCGATTGATATTTATTATATTTTATTATACATTTATGAATATATTAAATGTAAACATTTTCCTTATACTTTATCATAAAAAAGATTTGTCAAGTGATATCAAGGAAATGTTCCCCATTTTTATCAAAATACAACTATGTGTCAACATTGTGTATGTGCTGAAAGATTAATTTATGATTGTTGTCTTTATCAAAATACAACTATAGATGTCAACATTGTGTGTGTGCTGAAAGATTCATTTAGGATTGTTGTCTTTATCAAAATACAACTATAGATGTCAACATTGTGTATGTGCTGAAAGATTAATTTATGATTGTTGTCTTTATCAAAATACAACTATAGATGTCAACATTGTGTATGTGCTGAAAGATTAATTTATGATTGTTGTCTTTATCAAAATACAACTATAGATGTCAACATTGTGTATGTGCTGAAAGATTAATTTATGATTGTTTTTATCAAAATACAACTATAGATGTCAACATTGTGTGTGTGCTGAAAGATTCATTTAGGATTGTTGTCTTTATCAAAATACAACTATAGATGTCAACATTGTGTATGTGCTGAAAGAGTCATTTATCGTTGTTGTCTTTATCAAAATACAACTGTAGATGTCAACATTGTGTATGTGCTGAAAGATTCCTTTATGATTGCTGTCTTTGGTAAAAACTTAACTCTTAGGTTTTGCTCACATTTACTTTCTTTTATTTAGACTTGCTTAGTTGGTGCTTTACCAAACACTTGTAGCAAACATGTTTAAGAAATACAAATAATATCAAGATATTACTTAAATGGAAAATAATGAATGTTAAAAATATTTCAAACAAACCTATAACGAAGTGATCACTGCGAACTCATGCATTATTTGACTCTGCTCCTTTGGACCGGAGTGTGTGATGCTTTTCTCGTTGTTTTGTAAAATCTTGCACTCGTTTGCCTTTTTTGATTTCCTCTCGAGGAACTCAGAAGAAACGTTTATCCTTTTGACAATTTAAACGATTCGTACAGCCGAAAACAACACGAGCAGAGGGCATATTTTCTTAGAGAAAAGCTGAATGGCACCCAGTACCCATTGAGAACAGATCTAGCTTGACCACCACGCACATTTTATGGGCGCGACGTGAGCCGCACGAGACGTCCATTAAATCCAAGCAAGTCTTTAGTAGGGATGTCCCGATCCGATATTTGGATCGGATCGGCTGCCGATATTTGCCAAAAATTGCGTATCGGCAAGGCATGGGAAAATGCCGATCCAGATCCAGTTTAAAAAAAAAACTCCGGTCCGTGTTTTCCAACGCACCTATTTAAATAATACATTCCACTTTTCTGCTGCTCCGTAATTTCCGTTCCGCATTTTCCAGCACACCTTCAACACATCCACAATTCTCACGCAGTTGCTTTTAGCTGCTGGCATTACACGACAGGCTCTTCTCACTCTTTCCTGTGTCTCCCTCTCACAGACAGACAAGCGCACCTTCTTACATACGTCACATACTGTCACGACATACGTCACATACGTATACGTCCTCTCCCAGCAGAGAGGTAGCAGCATGGCTAACGTTAGCTGTGATGCTAGCGCAGCCGTGCGAGCAACGCTCCCTCTAAGGTGCTCGCATATCAAACTCTTTTGGCTGTCTTTTTGACACTTACATCCGGCGCCCCCCTCCACACCCTGGATTATAAATAATGTCAATAATTCAATGTGATTATCTTGTGTGATGACTGTATTATGATGATAGTATATATCTGATAGTATATATCTGTATCATGAATCAATTTAAGTGGACCCCGACTTAAACAAGTTGAAAAACTTATTGGGGTGTTACCATTTAGTGGTCAATTGTACAGAATATGTACTTCACTGTGCAACCTACTAATAAAAGTCTCAATCAATCAATCAAAACACATAGAATCATCATACTGCTGTGATTATATGCATCAAGTGTTCATTCAAGGCTAAGGCAAAATATCGAGATATATATTGTGTATCGCAATATGGCCTTAAAATATCGCAATATTAAAAAAAAGGCCATATCGCCCAGCCCTAGTTTCAATGATGCCATTTCTGTTTGTCATGTATAATTTTGTCTATTTTGTGTTTATCCTTGAATAAACAGGTCAGTTTCTTGTTACCAACCATTGTGTATTATTCAAACTCCCCTAATTCAGCTGGCTAGTTGTTATCAAGAGTACTAAAACCCTTTTCAACATGATTCTGACAACTAAGTAGGCTAAATAACTTTAAACTTTAATACATGCTCGGATAGGCCAGTATCGGTCAGTATCGGTATCGGATCGGAAATGCAAAAACAATATCGGTATCGGATCGGAAGTGCAAAAACCTGGATCGGGACATCCCTAGTCTTTAGTAAGCCCAAGCATGGCACGATTGGCCTTATGCGAGTACTGCACCACTTTTATTTCTTTCAATGCCTTCATTCAAGACGAGAATGATCATTTGAAGCTGCTTCTCTGGTTATTGACAATGAATTCATTCATTGTAACAATCAGGTTTCTCCACCTTCAATAGTCTACATTTCCTTGCTGTCTACATGATGATTTGTTCATGTCTCTTCTCTGACCTAAAACCACTGGAGAGGACTTTCACAACTCTGATGTCAGCATTAATGCTTCAACAAATTCTTGCATAACTCCTTCCTGGTGACATTCTTGGCACCAAATTAGTGTTAGTCTTCACGTGTCCCAGATAAAAGCGCTACCAACTGTCTTAAGTGAGGGAAGGATATGTTATTTTCCAGATAAAATGGCAAATTTAGCAAAAAGAACGCAATAGTTTGAGTGCGAGGGCAGCAGACAAAACAAGCGACGAAGAATTATAACACGAGTGATGGGAATGAGGAAGAAGGTTGAGTCGTGTCTGCTGCTTGTACCACCTCCTGGAGTTCTCTTTTTGCTAGTTTCTTTTTGCCTTGTCACACACAAGACAAGGTACCATCTATGCTTTGTGATTTTGAATCTATATTTTACCTCCACGTGTCCTCTCAGGCCACTACGACTACCACCAAGGCTACAAGTCCTACGACATGAAAGACGGACCTTACGGGCAGAAGGCGGGCAACTCTGTGACGTACTACTACGACAACATGAGCAGCAGCGACCTGTACTCTGTGGACCAGGACCTGCTGAAGGACTACATCAAACGGCAGATGTGAGTGGGACCAGTTGAAGAGTTGCTTGTTTCATGCTGTAGAAGTGATGAGTTTTCCATGTCTCTTCTCTGAAAAAACTACAATGAAGAGAGCTTGTTCTTCCCTGATCTCAGCCAGACACTGAAAGTTGTTCTGTGTTTGTTTGGAGGTCTAATCTGCAGTATATTAACGACTGCAATGTGCCTTCCCACAGCGAGTACTACTTCAGCCTGGACAACCTGGAGCGGGACTTCTTCCTACGCAGGAAGATGGACGATGAAGGCTTCCTGCCTATCGGACTCATTGCCAGCTTCCACAGAGTGCAGGCCCTCACCACCGACCTCAACGTCATTCTGGAAGTAAGTGCACATTTTTCCCTATTAACCCTTCTGAGTCATGGGTTAGATTTAGCACTTCTTGCTTTTCAGTCCAACCACCCTGTAAAAATGTCTTAACACATTTAATATGAATCCACATAACCTTTTAAAATTTGGTATCGAATGTATAATTGGAAATACTTGTGTAAACAACAAAGTCATGCTGTCCCGATACTAATATTTTGGTATCTGTATCGGTACCAAAATGTATTTATTTAAAAAAAATAAACAGGACCACAAAAAATTTAGAAATTAGTTATTTACACAGGGAAGACTTTGTAAATGTTTATTTACATTCTAATTGTTTCCAAACGATGCCTCTAACACAGCAGTAAAACGGCTGAACAAACAAAACAGAAGTCATCGTCATAGACCAGGGGTCGGCAACCTTTACCAGTCAAAGAGCCATTTTGACCAGTTTCACAAATTATAGAAAACAATGGGAGCCGCAAAAATGTTTTGATATTATAAATGAAATAACACTGCATACAATTTTTTTTTTTTTGCTTTGTGCTATGTATAAACCAGGGGTCTCAGACACGCTGCCCACACCTTTAAGGGGAATTTGAAAGCTGGTGCGGCACGCGGGTTTTGAATGAATATATAAACCAGGGGTCTCAGACACGCTGCCCACACCATTAAGTGGACTTTGAAAGCTGGTGCGGCACGCGGGTTTTGAATGAATGCCGCTTGTCAGCGTCATGCGTGCCATGATGGTACAGCTTATAGCACCCACTACAGCCAGCGTGCCTGATCAGCCACACGTTGTATGAGGCTTCCGCTTGCTCACACAGGTGACAGCAAGGCATACTTGGTCAACAACCACACAGGTCACACTGACGGTGGCGGTACAAACCCCCCCCCCCACCAAACCCCGCCCATCTCAACCGACGCACAAAGGGGGGTTTGGTGGCAGCAGGGGTGTATAATGTAGCCCGGAAGAGTCAGGGCTGCATGGGATTCTGGGTGTTTGTTCTGTTGTGTTTATGTTGTGTTAAGGTGCAGATGTTCTCCCGAAATGTGTTTGTCATTCGTGTTTGGTTTTGGTTCAAAGTGTGGCGCATTATTAGTAAGAGTGTTAAAGTTGTTTTATATGACCACCGTCAGTGTAACCTGTGTGGCTGTTGACCAAGTATGCCTTGCTGTCACGTACGTGTGCAAGCAGAAAATGTATATTGTAGAACAAATGTTGGGCTGGCACACTGTTAATACAGATTGTAGAGGGCGCCAAATGTTGTACTATCATGTCACGCCCTTATTATAGCCATAAGGGTGAAAATCGGTGAATATTAATCCCGGGAGTTTTCTGCGAGAGGCACTGAAATCCGGAAGTCTCACGGGAAAATTGGGGGGTTCAGCAAGTAAGCTGCTGAGCCGCATCAGAGTGGTCAAAGAGCCGCATGCGGCTCCGGAGCCGCGGGTTGCCGACCCCTGTCATAGACCCACTAGCTGCGGAAGCTAGCTCTCCAATCAGCTAAACAAATTCAATGACTCAACGATGACGTCTTGGTGAATTTATTGAGAAATTTGTGAAACTGAAACAATACAAAAAGTTAATAATACTAACACAGACACTCGTAAACGTATGAGCATATTAGCTAATGCTAACAACGCTAGCGTCATTACATTACGGTAACACGTACAAATATGCGTAAAAACACTCCTACAGACATCACACATGGGACAGTTTAGTCAGTATCAACAGTTTTAGTTATGTTGTAAAACTTACAAACGTTGCTTGGAGTGATGAATAAAGAACTCATACGAGTTGAAACGCTATGGACTGCTAGAAGACTGAACAGCACTTCTACTTCCGGTTGAAAGGACTAAATGAAAGGACACTGCGGCACCTGCAGTGAGCGAACTCGTCCAAAAGATGTCGCCATAGCACCAACAATAAAACACCTTTTCAGTGATTTGCTTTAATGTATTAACAATATTAACTATGTGTTAAACATGCTTGCATTATCATTAAACACCTTTAATTTATTAACAATATTAACTATATGTGTTAAACATGCTTGCATTATCATTAAACACCTTTAACTTGTTAACAAAAACATATATTTCATAAATAAGTAAATATAAATTATATATATGAATGAGGTAGATCCCCACGACTTGATCAATGGAAAAGTAGCTCGCCTGCAGAAAAAGTGTGAGCACCCCTGTTATACGGCTTCCGCTTGTAAGTGCTCTGTGTGTTGACCATGAAAAAAAAGTAACTATTTTTCAAAGGCAGTATAGTACGTTTTGTAATTAATTCGTACCGCGGTACTCGGTTAGTATTAGTATACCCTACAACTGAGGTCAATAATTTACCTTAAATGCCTGGGGAGTGCTCGACCAGTTACAATTAACTATGTATCCTACAAATAATATTACTATTTATTAACTATATATACTACACTATTAATATTACAACTTATTAATTATGTACACAGCGAATAATTCTCCCTCTGCAATTAAACAGCCTTTGTCATGTTTCATTGCCTTTTTACTTTACTTTCTAAGTGGGTATAATGGACACAACTTGACAACACAATGACAAAATCACAAACAATATTAATCATAATTGATTTTACTTGACTATTTACGCTGAAGACTGGTATGCATGTAGAAGTCTGTACTTGGGATGCGAGTTGAACCAGAGCTTCTGTGTTTCTGCGGCTTCATTGTGGGCAGATATGAGGTGATGGACTCTTTAAGAATTCCTATAAATGTGATTTATTTTCTTGGTGGAACTACTTGTTTTTAAACAAGAAAGATGTATCATCAGACGAGTTGGGAAATGATGATTAAGTCATCATTTCTCTGACATTAAATCACTGGAGAGAAATGTAAACTCTGATCCCAGCAGGCAAAGGAAAAAAAAGAGTTGTGAAAGTCTGGATGAGACAGCTTGATTCCATTGACGCCTTCATCCCCTTCCTGCAGGCTCTGAAGGACAGCAAAGTAGTGGAACTGATCGACATGAAGATCCGACGCAAGGTGGAGCCGGAGAAGTGGCCCCTCCCAGGACTGACTGTGCCAAACCACACCGATTTTGCCCAACTCATAAACTGCCCGGAGTTTGTGCCCAGACAGATCACGGAGGAGCCCAGAGGTCAGCAGGATATGCATTTCTGATAAGGGTGCAAAAAAAATAAGATTTTCAAATGAATCGCAATTCTTATGTGTAACGATTCTTAATCAGTTCAAAAAATGTATTTAAAAAAAATAAATAAATAAAATATATATATATATATATATATATATATATATATATATATATATATATATATATACATATACAGGTAAAAGCCAGTAAATTAGAATATTTTGAAAAACTTGATTTATTTCAGTAATTGCATTCAAAAGGTGTAACTTGTACATTATATTTATTCATTGCACACAGACTGATGCATTCAAATGTTTATTTCATTTAATTTTGATGATTTGAAGTGGCAACAAATGAAAATCCAAAATTCCGTGTGTCACAAAATTAGAATATTGTGTAAGGCTAATACAAAAAAGGGATTTTTAGAAATGTTGGCCAACTGAAAAGTATGAAAATGAAAAATATGAGCATGTACAATACTCAATACTTGGTTGGAGCTCATTTTGCCTCAATTACTGCGTTAATGCGGCGTGGCATGGAGTCGATGAGTTTCTGGCACTGCTCAGGTGTTATGAGAGCCCAGGTTGCTCTGATAGTGGCCTTCAACTCTTCTGCGTTTTTGGGTCTGGCATTCTGCATCTTCCTTTTCACAATACCCCACAGATTTTCTATGGGGCTAAGGTCAGGGGAGTTGGCGGGCCAATTTAGAACAGAAATACCATGGTCCGTAAACCAGGCACGGGTAGATTTTGCGCTGTGTGCAGGCGCCAAGTCCTGTTGGAACTTGAAATCTCCATCTCCATAGAGCAGGTCAGCAGCAGGAAGCATGAAGTGCTCTAAAACTTGCTGGTAGACGGCTGCGTTGACCCTGGATCTCAGGAAACAGAGTGGACCGACACCAGCAGATGACATGGCACCCCAAACCATCACCCAACCATGCAAATTTTGCATTTCCTTTGGAAATCGAGGTCCCAGAGTCTGGAGGAAGACAGGAGAGGCACAGGATCCACGTTGCCTGAAGTCTAGTGTAAAGTTTCCACCATCAGTGATGTTCTAAATTGGCCCGCCAACTCCCCTGACCTTAGCCCCATAGAAAATCTGTGGGGTATTGTGAAAAGGAAGATGCAGAATGCCAGACCCAAAAACGCAGAAGAGTTGAAGGCCACTATCAAAGCAACCTGGGCTCTCATAACACCTGAGCAGTGCCAGAAACTCATCGACTCCATGCCACGCCGCATTAACGCAGTAATTGAGGCAAAAGGAGCTCCAACCAAGTATTGAGTATTGTACATGCTCATATTTTTCATTTTCATACTTTTCAGTTGGCCAACATTTCTAAAAATCCCTTTTTTGTATTAGCCTTAAGTAATATTCTAATTTTGTGACACACGGAATTTTGGATTTTCATTTGTTGCCACTTCAAATCATCAAAATTAAATGAAATAAACATTTGAATGCATCAGTCTGTGTGCAATGAATAAATATAATGTACAAGTTAAACCTTTTGAATGCAATTACTGAAATAAATCAAGTTTTTCAAAATATTCTAATTTACTGGCTTTTACCTGTATATACCGTATATTACCAAATAGTAGCCCGGGCGTTTATTTCACAAAATCGATTTTGGAGACAGGCGTTTAAAAGAAGCAGGCGGTTATTTGCACAAGGCTTTTATTTATTTTTGTACCAGCCTGCACCAGGCCATTATTTGGTTACAATAGTTACTGTCCAGTATTTTTTTTCGTACAAAAAACTTTAGATGTTAAAGCTATTGTAAACATACAAACAAAAAAACAAGAGATCAACATGAGGTAGGCTATCAAAAGACAAGAGATCAACAAGGCCTCAACATGGCAATAGTGCAACAATTGACAAATAGAATACCAATACTAAAAATATATAAACTTTTTAAATAAAGCAGCCTACCGGGAAAAATTAAATTATGGTACCAAGTACTCAAGTACAAAACCCACCATCAAAACAGAACAATAATACTGTCACTTAAATAAAATAAAGGCTACAGTACTCCAAGTTTTAAATAAAGCAGCATACAGGAAAAATAAAATTATGGTACCAAGTACTCTATAAAGCCATCAAAAAAATAATACTGCAGCAAACGCAACCCTAGTAGCATTTTAATCTGAATTATGCAAATAACAGCCCATGGGCGGCTATTTGGACATAGGCGGTTATTAGGAAGAGGCGGTTAATTGACAAAATGGGGTCAGACCCCGGGCGGCTATTAGGACATGGGCGGTTATTTGCCCAAGGGCGTTTATTTGGTAATATACGGTATATATATATATATATATTAATAAATGTCAAACCATTTTTTTTTCTTTCAAGTAATATAGAAATGTGTCAGAGATGTTTATCTATTTAATGGAGGAATGTAGTTAATCATAGAACTGGCACCCAACGTTATTAAAAAGTATAGATTTTGAATCAAGAATCGCTGAATCGAATTGTGTGTTGCCCAAAGATCACAGCCCTGATTTCTTAGCTAACATTTGGATGAGTCACTTTGGTAGTTGTACAGCTTAACATAGACGTGGCGTTTCACTAAGACCTAATCTTTGTACCACAGGCACAAGTCAAAAACACGGATTTTAGTGAAATGCTTGAATTTTAGGTTTGTCCTGACAACAGTCCAATCAATATCAGCAAACAAACAAGTATGGGATTATATGGGCTTGTATGTAAAATGTCCGATATAAACTTAGATACAAGCTATCCTGCAGCGCATGTACTTGTCATTTGCAAAAGATAAACATGGTAGGCTACTAGCAGCTACACAGTAGCTAAGATCGCTATTGCTGGGTTGCATATGGCGTCACGTCTGCTTTGCTTCGTTGCGGTGTAATGCACATGGAGGACAAACAAGCTTCAAAGAATTAAGTGGAAGATGCATTAGTAAGTAAAGAGTCTGAGTCGAAATTGCTGTGCTGTTCCAAGCATTTAATTGAAAAATAGGAAAGACCTTTTATAAAGTCCCGAAAGAAGTGATGCATAAAGGGATTAAAGTCAGAGAAATGACAAAAGTGCGTAGAGGGAAATGGCTCTCAAACATGTTGCTTTCATCTTGTGGAGTACAGTCAGTCCATGTTCGTGTTTGCAGCGATCACTTTGTAAAACAGAATAGAATGCCTTTTATTGTCACTATACACAGGTACAATGAGATTAAAAGCAACTCCAGTATCAGTGCGACAGTCTATAAAATATGCAAAACATAGGCAGGAAAGAAAAGAAAAATAGTGCAAAAGGAGGTAAGGTGCGCACAGTCCAGTCCTGAGAAAGAATGATTGTTTGAACATTTTATTTGTTTGAGGAAGTTTATTCTTTACTATACAAGTAGTGTTTGAGAGCAGAACTAAGCGTAAGAAAGGACAAGAGATAACATAAGTTTGTGTCCTTTAAAAAAATGTTAGTTTTTATAAAGACCTCTGATTGTGGAAATAAACTAACGTCCTGGTAATATATGTTGTGCTTGTTGGTCCAATCTACCGAATTTTCATTGTCTATTGTCATAGCAGAAACTAAAAGCTTAGTAGTTGTTGTGCAGGAAAGCCAAATTAATGGACACAGATGACTTCATTCTTTGGTGCTATTCACTAGCATCAACAAAATAATCCTTAATAGTATTAATAAACTAGATTAATAAATCTCTCATAGACTCAACAGCATACTGAATCTTGATATGGCTAAATATGGTTGGAAAGCAAACGTTGCTTAGCAACAGGGAAGTCTAGCTAAACATTGAGACAGAATATGAACTTCATACCATTAAAAACAACTGCAGACATGAATCGTAGATGACAGCCAAATATTTGTACCAGGAAATCAGCTGCAAAAACTGGACTGAAACCTTTTTCTCATTTTCATCGGGATCACAGCTTGTTAATGTCAGTCAAATACGTTACTTAGTGATGCACGAATAAATCCAACATTGTCTTTCACGGATTAAAGCTTAATTTGTGGACCCTTTCAGATATAAAGAAATGATATCCTTTCTTTTCTACTTTAAATCCTTGTGTCAAAGGAAGCACGGTCGAGCAGTAACTTGAACTGTCGACTTTGGTGATGAGGAATGGTTTAAATCTTTTGAAAATATTTTTTCTTAAGAGTGTATAAACATGTTCTATCTACACTTCTGTTAAAATGTAACGATCACTTATTATTCTGTGGTTTGGATACTTTACATACGTTTTGGGTGATATTACAAATTTGAGTATCGATTAGAGATGTCCGATAATATCAGCCGATAAATGCTTTCGAATCGGAAATTATCGGTATCTGTTTCAAAAAGTAAATTGAGTGACTTTTTAAAACGCCGCTGTACGGAGCGGTACATATCCGGTAAAACACGGACGTAGGGCATACTTGCCAACCCTCCCGATTTTCCCGGGAGACTCCCGAATTTCAGTGCCCCTCCCGAAAATCTCCCGGGGCAACCATTCTCCCGAATTTCTCCCGATTTCCACCCGGACAACAATTTTGGGGGCGTGCCTTAAAGGCACTGCCTTTAGCGTCGTCTACAACCTCCTTACAAATAGCGTGCCGGCCCAGTCACATAATATATGCAGCTTTTACACACACATAAGTGAATGCGAGCCATACTTGGTCAACAGCCATACAGGTCACACTGAGGGTGGCCGTATAAAGAACTTTAACACTGTTACAAATATGCGCCACACTGTGAACCCACACCAAACAAGAATGACAAACACATTTTGGGAGAACATCCGCACCGTAACACAACATAAACATAACAGAACAAATACCCAGAACCCCTTGCAGCACTAACTCTTCCGGGATGCTACAATATACACCCCCACTACCACCAATAATACGTTTTTCAATTTGTTTAAGTCGGGGTCCACGTTAATCAATTTATGGTAAAGTTACATTCTTTAATGCATTCAGCGGGGCATCACAACAAAATTAGGCATAATAATGTGTTAATTCCACGACTGTATATATCGGTATCGGTTGATATCGGAATCGGTAATTAAGAGTTAGCCGATATCGGCAAAAAAGCAATTATCGGACATCTCTAGTATCGATCTAATACCAAGTAGGGACAGGATCATACAGTGGTCATACTTAAAGTTCTCCTGTGTCAAGGGACGTATTTCCAGAGTTTATAAACAATAAAAAAACTAAAGATTTTGTGATAGTAAAAAAAATATAGATTTAGTAATTGTATCGATAATACACGGCTCTTGTACTTGTTGTTGCAGTCTCTTTGTATGGATCCATCCATTTGTTTACATTCAGTAGCACTATCTTCCTGTTAGCGGTTAGCTATTGTATCCTACGGTGTGTAGTTTAGCCATTCCTCGTCCTACAGGAATGATATTTGTAAGTAACTTAAGTTTATTTGTCGCCATCAAGACAAAAATAAGTGATTTGGATATAGCCACCATGAATTCATTAACGTGGACCCTGACTTAAACAAGTTGAAAAATGTTTTAGGTGTTACCATTTAGTGGTCAATTGTATGGAATATGTACTATACTGTGCAATCTACTAATAAAAGTTTCAATCAATCAATCAAAAAAGCTAAAACACTCTGGACAGATGTTAGCAGCTAGCTAGCTATGTTTTAAAGCACACACTGGTACTTTATCTTTATCTCCATACTGTAGATCAGGGGTGCTCACACTTTTTCTGCAGGCGAGCTACTTTTCAATTGATCAAGTCGTGGGGATCTACCTCATTCATATATATAATTTATATTTACTTATTTATGAAATATATGTTTTTGTTAACAAGTTAAAGGTGTTTAATGATAATACAAGCATGTTTAACACATATAGTTAATATTGTTAACAAGTTAAAGATGTTTAATGATAATGCAAGCATGTTTAACACATATAGTTAATATTGTTAATAAATTAAAGATGTTTAATGATAATACAAGCATGTTTAACACATAGAGTTAATATTGTTAACAAGTTAAAGGTGTTTAAAGATAATACAAGCATGTTTAACACTTATAGTTAATATTGGTAATAAGTTAAAGGTGTTTAAAGATAATACAAGCATGTTTAACACATATAATTAATATTGTTAACAAGTTAAAGGTGTTTAAAGATAATACAAGCATGTTTAACACATATAGTTAATATTGTTAACAAGTTAAAGGTGTTTAAAGATAATACAAGCATGTTTAACACATATAGTTAATATTGTTAACAAGTTAAAGGTGTTTAATGATAATACAAGCATGTTTAACACATATAGTTAATATTGTTAATAAGTTAAAGGTGTTTAATGATAATACAAGCATGTTTAACGCATATAGATTCCTTTCTTTCATGAAGACAAGAATATAAGTTGGTGTATTACCTGATTCTGATGACTTGCATTGATAGGAATCAGACAGTGGTGCTGATAACGTCCGCATTTTCGAATGGAGGAGAAAAAAAGTCCTCCTTTCTGTCCAATACCACATGAAAGTGGTTACTTTTTGGCATCTTATTTATCCAGCTTCCGTACTCCTTTGTATACACTTTACAAGAAATACATTGTTGGCAAACTCCAGTCCGTAGCTTGCTAGCTTGTGCACGCCAGCTTTCTGAGACTCTTATTTTGGTAGCGCAGGCAGGATGAAGCAGAGCTTTTATTGTGCAACTGTGCAGTCGGTCTTTGGAGTTTTGACGACAGGTACGGCGCCAGAGTCTGTTGAAATAAAGTGTTTCTCGTCTTCCAGTCGGTAATTTTAATGAGCTGGCAGCAGCCAGCGTCATCTCAGAAGACCCTCGGGTGCCGTGAATGTCAATCAAGTGACGAAAGTGACGTCATAGGGAAGATTTATGATCGCTCATTTTTAGGACTATTTTTTTAATGCCTGGCTGGTGATCGACTGACACACCCTCCACGATCGACCGGTAGCTCGCGATCGACGTAATGAGCACCCCTGCTGTAGATTATGCTTACATCAAAGTGCCACCTATGTCTATCAAGCTCCATTTTCTGATGTTTAAATGTTAGTTTTGTGGTTGTGGTTGTGTCTGTGCTTGTGTTTTTGTTCTGTTGTTTTTGTGTATGTTAAGAAAGCAATGATGCACTGTGCCCAAGACAAATTTCCCCGCGGGGACAATAAAGTTGAACCTTGAACCTTGAGCACTGCTTGCATTGCAGCGCTTAGTAGCTTCACCTTTTATCGTTAATTTTTAAGCCAAAATGCGTCCATTCTCTCTCTGTTATCGGCATTTTTCAAATGCAGTGTAGTACCTTTTTTATTCACTAGTACTGTAATACTTTATTAGTGCCAGCATATCATACAACCCTAATATGAATATACTATTTAGTGTATTACTATTAAACGGCAGCACGGTGGAAGAGGGGTTAGTGCATCTGCCTCACAATACGAAGGTCCTGAGTAGTCTTGGGTTCAATCCCAGGCTCGGGATCTTTCTGTGTGGAGTTTGCATGTCCTCCCCGTGACTGCGTGGGTTCCCTCCGGGTTCTCCGGCTTCCTCCCACCTCCAAAGACATGCACCTGGGGATAGGTTGATTGGCAACACTAAATTGGCCCTAGTGTGTGAATGTGAGTGTGAATGTTGTCTGTCTATCTGTGTTGGCCCTGCGATGAGGTGGCGACTTGTCCAGGGTGTACCCCGCCTTCCGCCCGATTGTAGCTGAGATAGGCTCCAGCGCCCCCCGCGACCCCAAAAGGGAATAAGCGGTAGAAAATGGATGGATGGACTATTAAACGAAACATTGTGTTGTGCTCTGTGGCTTCCACAGGTTCTCCCAGGGCCTCGACGCTCATGAAGCCTACACCCAAACACGACTCTGACACGCCTTCCAACCTTAAGACGATGCCCAAGGGCCTCTCCGCCAGCCTACCTGATCTGGACTCCGAGTCCTGGATAGAGGTCAAGAAGAGGCCCAGACCTTCGCCAGCCAGACCCAAGGTAAGCGCAGAGAAAACATTCCCACCATGTTCACTCATGCCTGCTCGCGATCCTGTCCTCATTTTCAACTCATTGTCATTCCGTCATCATCTTCCGCCTCCCGTGCTCTAACGCAGACGCCCTCCTTGCAGCAGCAGAAGGAAAAGGAAGACTCGAACCGCTCACCGCTGCCTCAGTGTGGCTCCTCCCCTTCTCCTGCCACACCAGGAAATAAGGTGAAGAAGGCACCACATGATCGCCTTTTTAAAGGCAAACTGATCCAACTAGTTGTCTAATCAGGACGGCGGCGAGCAGGACGAGCCCGAGGAGCTGGACTTTATGTTCGACGAGGAGATGGAGCAGATGGACGGTCGGCGCAACACCTTCACCGACTGGTCCGACGAGGACACGGACGGCGAGATCGACGACCACGACGTCAACAAGATCCTGATCGTTACGCAGACGCCTCCCTACCTGAGGAAGCACCCGGGCGGCGACCGCACGGGACACCACACGTCACGCGCTAAGCTCTCCAGCGAGCTGGTCAAGGTGATCAACGACGGCCTCTTCTACTACGAGAAGGACCTGTGCGACGACACGTACGAGCCGGAGTACGCCACCATCAAGGTGAGGCCATTTCAAGAAATAAAATGCAATGAACTCCGCTACCGTGTCTCAGAACCAGTCTGGTCTGCAACGTTCTCACAATGAACTTCATTTTTTTTAAGTATTTTGCAACCAGCATAACTCTAATATACTTTATGCTCATGCACCAAGATGGCAGCCTATGCTATGCCAGCTGGCTCCTCCCCCTCAAACTGATCCCATCTCTCTTTAAAGGGGAACATTATCAACAGACCTATGTAAGCGTCAAAATATACCTACCTTGATGTTGCAGAAAAAAGACCATATATTTTTTTTTACCGATTTCCGAACTCTAAATGGGTGAATTTTGGCGAATTAAACGCCTTTCTAATATTCGCTCTCGGAGCGATGACGTCACAACGTGGCGTCACATCGGGAAGCAATCCGCCATTTTCTCAAACACCGAGTCAAATCAGCTCTGTTATTTTCCGTTTTTTTGACTGTTTTCCGTACCTTAGAGGCATCATGCCTCGTCGGTGTGTTGCCGGAGGGTGTAACAACACGAACAGGGACGGATTCAAGTTGCACCAGTGGCCCAAAGATGCGAAAGTGGCAAGAAATTGGACGTTTGTTCCGCACACTTTACCGACGAAAGCTATGCTACGACAGAGATGGCAAGAATGTGTGGATATCCTGCGACACTCAAAGCAGATGCATTTCCAACGATAAAGTCAAAGAAATCTGCCGCCAGACCCCCATTGAATCTGCCGGAGTGTGTGAGCAATTCAGGGACAAAGGACCTCGGTAGCACGGCAAGCAATGGCGGCAGTTTGTTCCCGCAGACGAGCGAGCTAAACCCCCTATCGACCCTAGCTTCCCTGGCCTGCTGACATCAACTCCAAAACTGGACAGATCAGCTTTCAGGAAAAGAGCGCGGATGAGGGTATGTCTACAGAATATATTAATTGATGAAAATTGGGCTGTCTGCACTCTCAAAGTGCATGTTGTTGCCAAATGTATTTCATATGCTGTAAACCTAGTTCATAGTTGTTAGTTTTCTTTAATGCCAAACAAACACATACCAATCGTTGGTTAGAAGGCGATCGCCGAATTCGTCCTCGCTTTCTCCCGTGTCGCTGGCTGTCGTGTCGTTTTCGTCGTTTTCGCTTGCATACGGTTCAAACTGATATGGCTCAATAGCTTCAGTTTCTTCTTCAATTTCGTTTTCGCTACCTGCCTCCACACTACAACCATCCGTTTCAATACATTCGTAATCTGTTGAATCGCTTAAGCCGCTGAAATCCGAGTCTGAATCCGAGCTAATGTCGCTATAGCTTGCTGTTCTTTCCGCCATGTTTGTTTGTGTTGGCTTCACTATGTGACGTCACAGGAAAATGGACAGGTGTTTATAACGATGGTTAAAATCAGGCACTTTGAAGCTTTTTTTAGGGATATATTGCGTGACGGGTAAAATTTTGAAAAAAAACTTCGAAAAATATAATAAGCCACTGGGAACTGATTTTTAATGGTTTTAACCATTCTGAAATTGTGATAATGTTCCCCTTTAATTGTTCGCTGGCAACAAGGCATGTCAACAAGCTAAATGCAGGCATGTGGAATGTCCATGTTTTTAAACATTCATTCCCACATCCAAATATCCATTCTGCGTTTTTTTAATGAAATATTGTAGCGTGTAAGGATGGGAGTCAGAGGAGTGTCAAAAGATGGCGCTAATTTTGTTTTCTTATAGCACAACACCAGAAATGTGTCTTGTGAAAACCTGTCCAAACGTAATGCCAACAATAAAAGAGAAAAAAAATGTCTGGGGGCCGGTACATTTGATTTTTAGTCACTAATACAAAACCTCACAATAATGTCTGATTGAATGCTAAAAACGTTATGACAGACCGCCTTAAAAACGGAGTTAAATTTTAATTTTTTTTACTGAATGGGACACCCAGAATGTACCGTACATGAAAATAAACAATGTGGGATTTACAATATTAACTATGAATGATAAAACACTGAATATTGACAGCATATGAATGTCACACCCCCTCTCGATCGACATATTTTACAGTCAATCGAAACGCAACAAACACAGCGAAATATGAATGCAAAGGGTAAAAAAAAAACCCACCTAAAATCTGATATATCACTAAGCTTTAAAACTTTGTTGTAAAAATCTCCTTCCGCGTGGAAACACTCTGTGGAAATGCTCCCCACCCCCACTGCTTGGTGCCTCGTCTGAGCTGCTGTGACTTAAATTACCATAGTAACTAATTAGACTACCATAGTAACTAGTATATCATGCAAAAGCACAGATTCCAAGCATTGAAAAACTTTGTATAGTTCAAGATTTACGGTTATTTGAAAACATCACTGCACATCATAATGGTAGCTACAGTTTCCATCTTAAATATCTAAAAAAAACAAAAAAAAACATAATTGTCTTATTATTTTAATCAGGTCAGCTTCTAATGTCTAATATTTCATAAGTTTATACAGCAAGTGACATTAAAAGCTATAAAGGTTGTCTGTTTAGTGTTTACACTCAATTTATTGTGGGGCGAGGAAGATTTGCAAATGTCATCTTGTCATGTTTAAAT
The DNA here is from genome assembly GCF_033978685.3 of Nerophis lumbriciformis. NCBI lineage: Eukaryota > Metazoa > Chordata > Actinopteri > Syngnathiformes > Syngnathidae > Nerophis > Nerophis lumbriciformis. The sequence continues at coordinate 48,535,889 of NC_084556.2, forward strand.
AAAAAACTAGTCCTTGTTTATTAGCAACATGCTTTTAAAAACAGGTAAACAAGTATTCATACCTACCAGATACAAAATGAGCTGAGCAAATTTGAAGGTTATCCACATTATTCACATCCAAACTTTGTTTGAGGCTTGCAAGCCCTGATCGCCTTCTTTCCTTTTAGTAAATCTCTCTGTCTGCACTCTGTTTTTCACAACTTTGTTCGGATACAGTAGTACAGGGGTGTCAAACGTACGGCCCGCGAACAGGTTTTATCCGGCCCGCGGGATGAGTTTGCTAAGTATAAAAATAAGCCGAAATCTTTTAATGAAAGAAACTGCTGTTCTAAATGTGTCCACTAGATGTCGCAATAGCAATTCTTTGTATCTTTGTAGATGATGCTACATATGTAAAAAAAAAAATAAATAAACCACGTTAATGCAGGAAAATGAGCAAACTACATAAATAACATCCTGTAACTTGATTTTTATTTTATTTTTTTTATTTTGATGGATTGAAAATGAACACCAATGAGTTGACTGATGAACATTATCACATCATTTATTCAGAAAGTATAAATAACGAAAAAGATAGAACACTATTAACCGCAACATGTTAGCGTAAAAAAAAAAGTGGAAGAATGGCTGTGCACGACCCGAGGGTCCCTGGTTCAATCCCCACCTAGTACCAACCTCGTCATGTCCGTTGTGTCATGAGCAAGACACTTCACCCTTGCTCCTGATGGGTGCTGGTTAGCGCCTTGCATGGCAGCTCCCTCCATCAGTGTGTGAATGTGTGTGTGAATGGGTAAATGTGGAAGTAGTGTCAAAGCGCTTTGAGTACCTTGAAGGTAGAAAAGCGCTATATAAGTACAACCCATTTATCATTTATTTATCATTTATTATGATTTGTACATTTTCAGAATGTGCTTGTCCTATTTTTAAACAGAGAAAACAATCTGAAGTTGTCTTTATTTTTAAGTTATCGTGCCTTGATTTTACCAGTCCGGCCCACTTGGGAGTAGATTTTTCTCCATGTGGCCCCCGATCTAAAATGAGTTTGACACCCTTGCAGTAGTAGTACTGGAGATGTTTTTATCGGTTTGCAAAAACACTGGAAAAAGTTAACCATTTAGCTTTAGCCGAGATGCTAACAGTCCCTTTTACAGACAATATATTGTTGTGCTTTCCTCTACCTTTGCTGACGTCCTGCTTGTTGTTGTCACATGAAAACACTTGATATGACGCACACTGCACTTTTTGACAGAAAACACTTCTATCGTTGATATGAAAAATGGCTGTTGTGATTTTTGCTAATCATTTTTAAATTAGTCTACAAAAGAGACGTTTCTGGTGTATTTAGGTAGTAGAGATGCGCGGTTTGCGGCCACAACCGCGGATTATCCGCGGGTCAGGCGGTTGAAATAAAAAAAAAATTAGATTTTATCCGCGGGTCGGGTCGGGCGGTTGAAATAAAAAAAAAATTAGATTTTAAATAGATTCAGGCGGGTGGCAGTTAAACCAATTCGGAAATATATATACATAGTTAAATGTTGTTACCCACATACGAAAAACGAGCAGGCACCTGCAGCATATGCCACAACAGAAGAAGAAAAAAAAAAGAGATGGCAACGCCGGCAGCAAAAGTGGTACGCGACAAACTAAAAAAGGGAATACTAAAGACCAGGGGGGAAAAAAAGCCAGAAAAGTTCAGCGTGGACTCGTTTTTATGAGGTTGTAAATCAGGATGATAGTAATGCTGGTTACGTGATTTGCAAGAGCTGCGACGCTGTTTATGTCTACGACAGTCACAAAACCGGGACATCTAACATGGTGCATCACATTTGTGCAAAACCCCGAACCTCCACAAACACCCTGAGCATGAGCAGTTTCGTCCGGCGTGATCCCAGAAGAGTGCCACAGGATGTTAAAACAAGATAGAACGCAGCTGCCTGCAGCAGTTTGAGTGGCGCGAGCGGGCTTGGAGGTGCGCTCAGCGCGGCTCCCAGATGATTGCCCGTGACAGCGTGGCACGCATTGAATGTCTCTGCTGCATTGGATCAGTCTCCTTTCTTTAACAGGCAAAAGCTTTATAACCTCACTAATGCCTTGCATCGTCTATATTGGATATATAACAACGGGCGGGTGCGGTTTTGATTAAATGTTAGTTCGGGTGGATGCGGATGGTTGACGACTTTTGTGATGCGGTTGCGGATGAAATAATTGCCTATCCGGGCATCTCTATTAGGTAGTTTAACCATTTTGTTTTCCAATGTAAAATAGCAGTGAATGAATTCATATACTTAGAATTCATTTTGGCACTCTATTTCTTTTTTTGTACTTTTTTGTCCGTATGGGTATGAAAAGGTCTTAAATTCTATTCAATATGGTCCTAAGAGTCTTAAAAAGTCTTGAATTTGACTTGTTGAAACCTGCAGAGACCCTGATTAGTACTTTTTGAAAATGTTGTGCATATTTAATGATACTGCGATAATAACTGATAATTTTAATCACAATAACCGTGATAAGAAATGTCCATACCCTGACATCCCCAATTGTAACGGTAAATGTTAAAGGCCTAATTCTGAAAGCCATTAACACGAAAGTTACAATAACAGAGCGTCCAGAAAGTGATTGTAGTTCAAAACTGTGAAGCGTTCATGTTTGCTTGTTAAACAAAGCAAAACCAAGTCCAGGAAGTTTCTGACCGCTTCCACTGTGGCACAAAATTATTCTCCTTCGGGTTGAGACATTTCTGGATGCAGGAACGCGACGCAGAACAGACGTTTGTTTTTAGAGCTCTCAATTGTTCTTTTGTGAGACCTTCTCGTGCTCGCCGGCGCTCATCCAGTGGCGTGTGGAACAGCTTTTTTGGAGTAAATAAAGCCCACATGTTCAGTCGAGGCCTGAGCTGACCGGTGCTGAAGGGCGAAGGCAAAGATGGACACTCAAAGACCCGAAGAGGGGTGTGGGGAAGCATCAAGGGTGAGTTTGTTGATGGGACTTGTTTTGCTCGCAAGGCTTGTTTTTGGGATGCAGCAACCATTGTTGATGTTTTTCAAGAGACGTCCTCATGGAAGGTTCAGGTTTGTGTGTTGATGCCACACAGCCGGTCAGCGCTTTTAGTTTGCACTGAGGCGTCAACATGAAGGTGAAGCAAGTGTTTCTGGCAGCCATGTTTTGTTGCTGCATCTCCATCTCAAGACTTCTGCAGATCAGGTCTGTTAGTGTTGCCTTCATAGACCAACTTATGCTTGTTTTATTGTTCATGTATTCAACTGCATTTATTCACTACATCCTTTGGCAGACCTGGGCAAATTAAGGCCCGGGGGCTGCATGCGTCCCGTTGAGCTTTTCAATCTGGCCCGCCAGACATTCCCAAATAATTTTTTTAGATCTTTAAGATGGAAGCTGTAGCTGCTATTATGATGTGCAGTGATATTTTCAAATAAGTAAGTCTTGAACTATACACAGTATTTCAATGGTTGGAATCTGCGCTTTTGCATCATATACTAGTTACTATGGTAATCTAATTAGTGAGTATGGTAATCTAATTAGTTACTATGGTAATCTAAGTCACAGCAGCTCAGACGAGGCACCAAGCACTGAGGGTGGGGAGCGTTTCCATAGAGTGTTTCCAGAGCGGCCAGCCTGAAATGCGGGTGTCAGGGACAGACATGACATATCAGCTATACCAGATTGTAGGTGGTTTTTTTGGGGTTTTTTTACCCTTCGTGTTCATATTTTGCTGTTTGTTGCATTTTTGTTGTGTTTCGCTTGATTGTAAAATATGTCGTTCTAGAGGGGGTGTGACGTTCATATGTTATATATATGTACCATATATGGACCCCTCATCTGTGCATCAGTTGGGGACGTCTTTGCGCTGCTGACCTGTCTCCGCTCAAGATGATCTCCTGCTGGCCCCACAATGGACTGGACTCTCACTATTATGTTAGATCCACTATGGACTGGACTCTCACTATTATGTTAGATCCACTATGGACTGGACTCTCATTATTATGTTAGATCCACTATGGACTGGACTCCCACTATTATGTTAGATCCACTATGGACTGGACTCTCACTATTATGTTAGATCCACTATGGACTGGACTCTCACTATAAGTTAGATCCACTATGGTCTGGACTCCCACTATTATGTTAGATCCACTATGGACTGGACTCTCACTATTATGTTAGATCCACTATGGACTGGACTCTCACTATTATGTTAGATCCACTATGGACTGGACTCCCACTATTATGTTAGATCCACTATGGACTGGACTCTCACAATTATGTTAGATCCACTATGGACTGGACTCTCACAATATTATGCTAGATCCACTCGACATCCATTGCCCACATCTGCGATCCCCTACAAGGTTTCTCATTGTCATCCTATTGGGTTGAGTTTTTTTCTTGCCCTGATGTGGGATCTGAGCCGAGGATGTCGTTGTGGCTTGTGCAGCCCTTTGAGACACTCGTGATTTAGGGCTATATAAGTAAATATTGATTGATGATGTTGACAATATTCAGCGTTTTATCATTCATAGTTAATATTGTAAATCCCACATTCTTTATTTTCATGTACATTCTGGGTGTCTCATTTAGTAAAAAAAATTAAAATTCCATTCTGTGTTTAAGGCGGTCTGTCATAACGTTTTTAGCATTCAATCAGACATTATTGTGAGGTTTTGTATTAATGTTCCTAAAAATCCGATATACCGGCCCCCAGACACATTTTTTTCTTTAAATTTGGCCCTCCCGAGTCAAAATAATTGCCCAGGCCTGTCCTAGGGGTTTATGACAACAATTGAGATGTCAATATGGGACAAAAATCGTATCTCATTTATACAGTTTGTGGCAATTTTATGATTTTTTTTTTTGTTGTATTTCTGATGTAAGACGATCAAACAGCTGAAGGTGCGTAAGACAACCAAACAGGTCTTATTGGAAATTTGCAGTTTAATTGCAAAAATATATATTTTCCATTTCATGTCTACTTCAAGTACAGTGTAACCTCGATTTACGAAGCTAATTGGTTCTTGAACATGGTTCGTAAATTGAAAAGTTTGTATAGTGCAGCTTAGTTCTCCTTAAGAAACAATGTTAAACATTGGTTATATCCTCGACAAAAGTACCTATTTTAGTAAAATAATGACTATTTTGAAGAGACTGTGTATGTGTATCTAATAGGGCTGTGAATCTCTGCGCACCACGTGATTCGATTCTTCGCTGTAACGATTCGATTCAGAATAGATTCCCGATACAAAACGATTATCAATTCAAAATCAATACTTTTTTAATAACATTGGATGCCAGTTCCACATCCCTCCATAAAATAGATAACAGCTCTGATAAATTTCTATATTACTTCAGAGAAAACTGGTTTTGTTTGCTTCCCAAACAAAGTGAAATACAAATAAGGCAACAAGAGAAGTATCCAACACTTCTCCTTACAGCAAATATGGGGCATCTATATCAACAATATGATTTGTCGGAGTGGTTGGACAGGACCGTTTTAAAAATAAATAAATCAATAAATACATCGATTTAAGATATATATATATATTTTTTTTTTTAATCGATTAAGAATTGTTACACTTCTTAATCGATATATGTATGTATATACACATACACATATATATGTTTTTATATACATATATATATATATATTATATATATATATATATATATAATATATATATATATATATGCACACACATACAGATATACACAGATACAGTACAAGCCAAAATATTTTGGACAGAACTTCTCATTTCAATGCATTTTCTTTATTTTCATGACTATTTATGTACATTGTAGATTGTCACTGAAGGCATCAAAACTATGGCACCTGTGAAGTGAAAAACCTTTGAGGTGACTACCTCTTGAAGCTCATCGAGAGAATGCCAAGAGTGTGCAGAACAATAATCAAAGCAAGCAAGCAAAGGGTGGCTATTTTGAAAAAAAATAGAATATAAAACATGTTTTTAGCGGTATTGGGTTAGTTACTGAAAACCAGTAACTAGTTACAGTTACTAGTTACTTTATTTCAAAAGTAACTCAGTTACTTACACCAAAAAGTAATGTGTTACTGTGAAAAGTAACTATGTAGTTACTTCTACTTTTTTTTTTTTTTTTTTAAAGCTCCCATTATTGCCCTTTTAGCCTTCATTTCAGTACTGTTATTGCACTGGAGAATAATACAATCTGTTGATCAACTTGACATGCATTTGCATCACTGAACTCTGCTTAGCAATGTGGTCTACATACAACACACAAAGACAAAGATATGTTTAAAAGGGCCAATTTATTTCAGGCCAGAACAAATTGACAAAACTATTTTAAATAGCTGCAACATAACATACATAAGTAACAAACAGCATAATAAAATTAACACTAACACTAACCGCGTTAAACCCAGATTCCGAACTAACAAAGGTCTTAACTCATTCTCTTTCTATGCCACTTCAATATGGAATGCACTCCCAACAGGTGTAAAATACAGGGCATCTCTATCCTCCTTCAAAACCGCACTAAAAGAACACCTCCAGGCAACTACAACCCTAAACTAACACCCTCCCTTCCACATAATACCTCTTCGGATTGTAAATAATCAAATGTAGACACTTTTTCTTATACTTTCTGATCTCTCTCTCTCTGTGTCCACTACTTGCTATACATATCCTACCAAGTCAGTCCTACACTGTTGCAATGTCCATTTCTCTGATGATGTGTTGATGACTGATTGTTGATGACAGAAGTGTTGATACCAACAAACCTCCATATCCCACACCCCGGATTGTAAATAATGCAAATAATTCAATGTATATACTCTGATGATTATCTTGTGTGATGACTGTATTATGATGTTAGTATATATTTGATAGTATATATCTGTATCATGAATCAATTTAAGTGGACCCCGACTTAAACAAGTTGAAAAACTTATTGGGGTGTTACCATTTAGTGGTCAATTGTACGGAATATGTACTGTACTGTGCAATCTACTAATAAAAGTTTCAATCAATCAATCAATCAATCAACAACATAGCTGTAAACCTGGCTTCACCTAAGGAAGGCACACGTGACATACACAGAGCCTAACCAGGCAGATTTGAATTGTTGTTTTGGGCAGTAGACACAACTTACATTTAACTCAAATGTTCTTTTCTTTGTGCTCGACAAAAGAAAAAAAGTGAGAATATCTCATACTTGCCAACCCTCCCGAATTTCAGTGCCTCTCCCTGGGACAACCATTCTCCAAATTTCTCCCGATTTCCAGCCGGACTTAAGGCATGCCCCCTCCCGGTCCGTGCGGACCTGAGTGAGGACAGCCTGTCGTCACGTCCGCTTGGCCAACCAAAAAGTAACCACAGAACACTATACCGTATAGTCGTATAGTGTTCTGTGGTTACTTTTTGGTTGGCCAACGGTTTACGTTGTATTGCGCACCCTCCTCCCCACCCTCCCCACACCCAGACACACACACACAGAGAGAGTAGAGGAAGAATCAGAAGCACGTCACTGCTTCGCTGCGTTAAAACACACTCAGATCCTCAGTTTCTAGCCGATACTACATAAAAAGTAACGTAAAATAACGCAGTAACGCATCATGTAGTAACGGTAACTGAGTTACTGAATATAACAAATAACGCGTTAGATTACTAGTTACCGCCGAAACTAACGGCGTTACAGTAACGCGTTACTTTGTAACGCGTTAGTCCCAACACTGGTTTTCAGTTATTTCACCTTTTTTGTTAAGTACATAACTCCACATGTGTTCATTCATAGTTTTGAAGCCTTCAGTGACAATTTACAATGTAAATAGTCATGAAAATAAAAAAAACACTCATTGAATGAGAAGGTGTGTCCAAACTTATATATATATATTTCAGGTTGTGATTATGTATCATTTCATGTGCAGCAAGAGGTGGAGAACTTCAAGAAGGTTCACCTGATCAGCCGCGAAGAGTTTGACTGCCTGACCCCTGAACCACCCGTCGACCCCAACCAGGAAGTGCCCCCCGGACCCCCACAACCCCAGCAGAGTAAGAACGCACAATCTAATCAAAGCATGTTGACAGGAAGTGCTGACCTTTACTTGGCTTGCGTCCTCAGTTCCAACCGATGCTTTGGCGAACAAACTTTTCGGCGCCCCGGAGCCTTCGACAATAGCGCGATCGCTCCCGACGACCGTGCCCGACTCCCCCAACTACCGCAGTGCCCGCACGCCCCGAACCCCGCGCACGCCTCACCGGAAGGACCCCGCCCTGACGCCACGCTTCTACCCGGTGGTCAAGGAAAGCCGGCCCGTCGATGCCAAGGTAAGAAGGCGGCTCAGTGTCACCGTAAAAAGTTTGACAGCTTTTTTGTGTGGAAAAAAATGTTTTGTTGGTGAATTCCAGACGCCAAGGAAGAGGAAGACCAGGCACAGCTCCAACCCGCCAATGGAGTGTCACGTCGGCTGGGTGATGGACTCTAGAGAGCATCGCTCCCGCACCGCCTCCGTCAGGTGAGACGCCATTAACTGAGTTGTCGTTAACACTGTCATACTCACTCTCCTCTTCTTCCACCTCTAGCTCCAACGCCAGCCCCTCAGAGGGCACACCTGCCTTAGGTAACGTCGGCTGCACGCCGCAGTCCCTCCCCAAGTTCCAGCATCCATCCCACGAGCTGCTCAAGGAGAATGGCTTCACGCAACACGTCTACCACAAATACCGCCGACGCTGCCTCAACGGTACACACACACACACACACACACACACACACACACACACACACACACACACACACACTTTGCGTACTATAGACCAGTGTTTTTCAACCACTGTGCCGTGGCACACTAGTGTGCCGTGAGATACAGTCTGGTGTGCCGTGGGAGATTATCTAATTTCACCTATTTGGGTTAAAAATATTTTTTGCAAACCAGTAATTATAGTCCGCAAATGATGTGTTGTTGTTGAGTGTCGGTGCTGTCTAGAGCTCGGCAGAGTAACCGTGTAATACTCTTCCATATCAGTAGGTGGCAGCCGTTAGCTAATTGCTTTGTAGATGTCGGAAACAGCGGGAGGCAGCGTGCAGGTCAAAAGATGTCTAATGCTTAAACCAAAAATAAACACAAGGTGAGTGGCCCTAAGAAAAGGCATTGAAGCTTAGTGAAGGCTATGCAGAATGAAATTAAAACTGAACTGGCTGCTAAGTATACAAAAACAGAATGCTGGACGACAGCAAAGACTTACTGTGGAGCAAAGACGGCGTCCACAATGTACATCCGAACGTGACATGACAATCAACAATGTCCCCACAAAGAAGGATAAAAACAGCTGAAATATTCTTGACTGCTAAAACAAAGTAGGTGGGGGAAAATATCGCTCAAAGGAAGACATGAAACTGCTACAGGAAAGTACCAAAAAAAGAGAAAAAGCCACCAAAATAGGAGCGCAAGACAAGAACTAAAACACTACACACAGAAAACAAGCAAAATAGTCCAAATAAGTCAGGGTGTGATGTGACAGGTGGTGACAGTACACCTACTTTGAGACAAGAGCTATAGTGATGCATGGCTGGTTATGGTTTAAAGTCATATCCATCAATTGCGACAACGACTTTTTACTGTCAACTGAGTTTAGTTTTTTAATGATTTCTGCTGGTGGTGTGCCTCCGAATTTTTTCAACGCAAAAAATGTGCCTTGGCTCAAAAAAGGTTGAAAAACACTGCTATAGACTATTACTATATTACCTAACAATGTATACCCTAGTTTACACTGTAACTACTTCATGTAGCACATACTGTAGCCGACACTTTGTGTACTATACCTTTCTAACTACTTGAGGTAACACAGATTTTGCATACTATACACTGTAACTACTTCATGTAACACACACTTTGTGTACTTAATGTTGTAACTACTTCAGGTTACACACGCTATGTACTATACGCTGTAACTACTTTGTGTAACAAATATGTTGTATACTAAACACTAAAATTACTTAATGTAACACACACTTTGTGTACTAAACCCTGCAGTTACTTTATGTAACACATACTTTGTGCACTAAACACAGTAATACCTCATGTAACACATACTTTTTCTACTAAACACGGTAAGTACCTCATGTAACACATACTTATTGTGCTAAACACTGCAATTATTTAATGTAAAATATACTTTATGTACTAAACACTAATTACTTAATGTAAAACATACTTTCTATACTAAACACTATAACTACTTGATGTAACACACATAGTGTGTACTAAACACTACAATTACTTCATGTAACACAAACTTTGAATACTAAACACTAATTCCTTCATGTAACACATACTGTGTGTACTAAACACTACAATTACTTCATGTAACACATACTTTGAATAGTAAACACTAATTCCATTTAACACAGTTTGTCTACTGAAAACTACAATTACTCTATGTAAAATACTTTGTGTACAATAGACTACCATTTCTTCATGTAAAACATACTTTGTGTACTGAACACTAAAAGTACCTCATGTAACATACTTTGAATACTTAACACTGTAATTACTTCATGTAAAATATACTTTGTGTACTAAAGACTACAATTACTTCATGTAACACATACTTTGAATACTAAACACTGTAATGACTTCATGTAACACCTACTTTGTGTACTAAAGACTACAATTACTTCATGTAACGCATACTTTGAATACTAAACACTGTAATTACTTCATGTAACACCTACTTTGTGTACTATAGACTACAATTACTTTGTGTAACACATTCTTTGAATACTAAATACTAAGTACTTCATGTAACACCTACTTTGTGTACTAAAGACTACAATTACTTCATATAACACCTATTTGAATACTAAACACTGTAATTACTTAATGTAAAACCTACTTTGGTGTACTAAAGACTACAATTGCTTAATGTAATTCATACTTTGAATACTTAACGCTGTTATTTCTTCATGTAACACATACTTTGAATACTAAAGACTAAAATTACTGTGTGTACCTTCTTGTCAGCATCCACTACTTTGATTTAGTTTTACATGCACGTTCTAATGTTTTTACTAAGCAGTGGTAAACTTTTCCTAACGGGACTTTTCTTTTCTAAATGGAACTTTTCTGAACAATTGCAGAGCGAAAGCGGCTGGGCATCGGTCAGTCCCAGGAGATGAACACGCTCTTCCGCTTCTGGTCGTTCTTCCTGCGGGATCACTTCAACAGGAAGATGTACGAGGAATTCCGGCAGCTGGTGGTGGAGGACGGGAAAGAAGGATACAGGTAAGAGAGACAGTCTTCCACTTTTACTGAGCTTGAATACATGAGGCAAAAAAAAACGTATTTTCTGCCTTCAGGTACGGCTTGGAGTGCTTGTTCAGGTACTACAGCTACGGTCTGGAGAAGAAGTTCAGGCCCGAGATCTTCAAGGACTTCCAGGAGGAGACCATGAAGGACTACGAGGCTGGTAAGTTCTTGGGAGTTTGAAGCTGCAAGAAAATGTCAGTTCTTTTTGTGTAATAGGGCCCCTTTAATGTAAGCTGATGTAAGTTCTTAAGGTCTTAAGATAAATGCTTTGACCCACAGGTCAGCTGTATGGACTGGAGAAGTTCTGGGCCTTCCTCAAATATTCCAAAACCAAGACCTTGGAGATTGACGCCAAGCTGCAAGAGTATCTGAGCAAGTTTAAACGTCTGGAGGACTTCAGGATTGACGTGAGTAGAACATTCTGGAAGAGGGTTGTGAGGCGTTGGGGACTGTAGCTACACTTGAAGGCCAATAAATGGTGACCCACATTAGATCACTATATGCTGCCTATATGTGGCCAATTAGATCAATACAGGTAAAAGCCAGTAAATTAGAATATTTTGAAAAACTTGATTTATTTCAGTAATTGCATTCAAAAGGTGTAACTTGTACATTATATTTATTCATTGCACACAGACTGATGCATTCAAATGTGTATTTCATTTAATTTTGATGATTTGAAGTGGCAACAAATGAAAATCCAAAATTCCGTGTGTCACAAAATTAGAATATTACTTAAGGCTAATACAAAAAAGGGATTTTTAGAAATGTTGGCCAACTGAAAAGTATGAAAATGAAAAATATGAGCATGTACAATACTCAATACTTGGTTGGAGCTCCTTTTGCCTCAATTACTGCGTTAATGCGGCGTGGCATGGAGTCGATGAGTTTCTGGCACTGCTCAGGTGTTATGAGAGCCCAGGTTGCTCTGATAGTGGCCTTCAACTCTTCTGCGTTTTTGGGTCTGGCATTCTGCATCTTCCTTTTCACAATACCCCACAGATTTTCTATGGGGCTAAGGTCAGGGGAGTTGGCGGGCCAATTTAGAACAGAAATACCATGGTCCGTAAACCAGGCACGGGTAGATTTTGCGCTGTGTGCAGGCGCCAAGTCCTGTTGGAACTTGAAATCTCCATCTCCATAGAGCAGGTCAGCAGCAGGAAGCATGAAGTGCTCTAAAACTTGCTGGTAGACGGCTGCGTTGACCCTGGATCTCAGGAAACAGAGTGGACCGACACCAGCAGATGACATGGCACCCCAAACCATCACTGATGGTGGAAACTTTACACTAGACTTCAGGCAACGTGGATCCTGTGCCTCTCCTGTCTTCCTCCAGACTCTGGGACCTCGATTTCCAAAGGAAATGCAAAATTTGCATGGTTGGGTGATGGTTTGGGGTGCCATGTCATCTGCTGGTGTCGGTCCACTCTGTTTCCTGAGATCCAGGGTCAACGCAGCCGTTTACCAGCAAGTTTTAGAGCACTTCATGCTTCCTGCTGCTGACCTGCTCTATGGAGATGGAGATTTCAAGTTCCAACAGGACTTGGCACCTGCACACAGCGCAAAATCTACCCGTGCCTGGTTTACGGACCATGGTATTTCTGTTCTAAATTGGCCCGCCAACTCCCCTGACCTTAGCCCCATAGAAAATCTGTGGGGTATTGTGAAAAGGAAGATGCAGAATGCCAGACCCAAAAACGCAGAAGAGTTGAAGGCCACTATCAGAGCAACCTGGGCTCTCATAACACCTGAGCAGTGCCAGAAACTCATCGACTCCATGCCACGCCGCATTAACGCAGTAGTTGAGGCAAAAGGAGCTCCAACCAAGTATTGAGTATTGTACATGCTCATATTTTTCATTTTCATACTTTTCAGTTGGCCAACATTTCTAAAAATCCCTTTTTTGTATTAGCCTTAAGTAATATTCTAATTTTGTGACACACGGAATTTTGGATTTTCATTTGTTGCCACTTCAAATCATCAAAATTAAATGAAATAAACATTTGAATGCATCAGTCTGTGTGCAATGAATAAATATAATGTACAAGTTACACCTTTTGAATGCAATTACTGAAATAAATCAAGTTTTTCAAAATATTCTAATTTACTGGCTTTTACCTGTATATTGAAATATTGCTTAGATTTACATGGCGTCAAGTCCGGCTCATTAAATGGGTACTTGGCGCCATTTAGCCTTTCTCGAAGAAAAAGGCCGTATGCTTGCATTGCCTTCGGCTGTACGAACCGTTCAAATTGCGGAAAGGATAAACGTTTCTTCAGAGTTCCTCGAGAGGTAATCAAGAAGGGCGGGAGAGTGCAAGATTTTACGAAAGACGACGAGAAAAGAAGCACACACTCCAGTCCAAGGGAGCAGAGTTGAAGAACTTACGAGTTTGCAGTGATCACTTTGTTAAAGGTTTCTTTGATATATTTTTTTAACATTTAGTATTTCCCATTGAAGTATTATCTTGATATTATTTGTATTTTAATGTCCAGTCAATTCTACTTTGTCAGGAAAGGTACCTCTTCGTCCCCCATCTTGTGTATTTTGTACACAGATATGTCAGAGTTTGTATGATAACAGGACAAAAATCAAGTATGGTGATGATTCAGTAATTGTTAGTTTGTTAAATGGATATGCAGTCACGGGTGTCAGCTGTCGGGGGTTGGTTTGTTTGCACGGACACGTCCTCGCAAGACGCAAAGTTAAATCATGAAATGCAACCTTACCCAAACAAAAACGATGCATATTTATCTTGGAGAGTTTTGATACCAATTTCCTTGACCCAGCCACACACAAAGAAGTTGTAGACACAAGTTTTCATCTGTTTTGTCGTTTAGAATTATGTCTGCAGCACAATAGTTCCATATGTCTGGGAACACGACCGATGGATAATCCTTAATATCACTCGACAAATCATTTTTCGATAAAGTATAGGGATCTATTCCATTGCATAGTTAGATTTTTTTAGGAAGATCTAGGCCCTTTGCGTTTGTACACTGCTTGCTATACAACAGCCATTTTGGCTTGGTTGACAGCCACTGCTTTTCACTTCCGAGAAGAAGTCATGTGACAGAATACGAGCAAAAAATCTTAGCTTACACACTTAAAGGCCTACTGAAATGCGATTTTCTTATTTAAACGGGGATAGCAGGTCCATTCTATGTGTCATACTTGATCATTTCGCGATATTGCCATATTTTTGCTGAAAGGATTTAGTAGAGAACGTCGACGATAAAGTTCGCAACTTTTGGTCGCTGATAAAAAAAGCCTTGCCTGTACCGGAAGTAGCAGACGATATGCGCGTGACGTCACAGGTTGTGGAGCTTCTCACATCCGCACATCGTTTACAATCATGGCCACCAGCAGCGAGAGCGATTCGGACCGAGAAAGCGACGATTTCCCCATTAATTTGAGCGAGGATTAAAGATTCGTGGATGAGGAAAGTGAGAGTGAAGGACTAGAGGGCAGTGGGAGCGATTCAGATAGGGAAGATGCTGTGAGAGGCGGGTGGGACCTGATATTCAGCTGGGAATGACTAAAACAGTAAATAAACACAAGACATATATAAACTCTATTAGCCACAACACAACCAGGCTTATATTTATATGCCACAAATTAATCCCGCATAACAAACACCTCCCCCCTCCCGTCCATATAACCCGCCAATACAACTCAAAAACACCTGCACAACACACTCAATCCCACAGCCCAAAGTACCGTTCACCTCCCCAAAGTTTATACAGCACATATATTTCCCCGAAGTGCCCAAAGTTACGTACGTGACATGCACATAGAGGCACGCACGTACGGGCAAGCGATCAAATGTTTGGAAGCCGCAGCTGCATGCGTACTCACAGTACTGCGTCTGCGTATCCAACTCAAAGTCCTCCTGGTAAGAGTCTCTGTTGTCCCAGTTTTCCACAGGCCAATGTTAAAGCTTGACTGTCATCTTTCGGGAATGTAAACAATGAAACACCGACTGTGTTATCCGGCACAACAGTCAGGGGGTGCATTCTACGGCGGGGGTGCGTTATCCGGCACAACACCTGCCGTAATACACCGCTTCCCACCTACAGCTTTCTTCTTTGCTGTCTCCATTGTTCATTGAACAAATTGCAAAAGATTCACCAACACAGATGTCCAGAATACTGTGGAATTTTGCGATGAAAACAGACGACTTAATAGCTGGCCACCATGCTGTCCCAAAATGTCCTCTACAATTTGTGACGTCCCGCGCAGGCGTCATCATACCGAGACGTTTTCAGCAGGATATTTCGCGCAAAATTTAAAATTGCACTTTAGTAAGCTAACCGGCCGTATTGGCATGTGTTGCAATGTTAAGATTTCATCATTGATCTATAAACTATCAGACTGCGTGGTCGGTAGTAGTGGGTTTCAGTAGGCCTTTAAGGAAATGTTTGCGACTTCAAATTGCAACAAACGATACTTCTAGGTATTATTCTGAGGACATTGAATGTATCAGAACTGTTCAGAATGTCTCAAAAGATATTGTCTTCTCATTTGAGCAGACTATCACTTCCTGCTCTGTCTTAGAGGGGCCAGAGAGCTTGGTGCCTTACAAGAATGGTTTCATTCTGTTGTGGTGTAAAAGGATGCAGAGAAGAGACACATCTGCCAGCGCAACAACGGCGGTTGTTTTATAAGTTAAAGGGGAACATTATCACAATTTCAGAATTGTTAAAACCATTAAAAATCAGTTCCCAGTGGCTTATTATATTTTTCAAAGTTTTTTTTCAAAATTTTACCCATCACGCAATATCCCTAAAAAAAAAAGAAGCTTCAAAGTGCCTGATTTTAACCATCGTTATAAACACCCGTCCATTGTCCTGTGACGTCACATAGTGAAGCCAACACAAACAAACATGGCGGAAAGAACTGCAAGCTATAGCGACATTAGCTCGGATTCAGACTCGGATTTCAGCGGCTTAAGCGATTCAACAGATTACGCATGTATTGAAACGGATGGTTGTAGTGTGGAGGCAGGTAGCGAAAACGAAATTGAAGGAGAAACTGAAGCTATTGAGCCATATCGGTTTGAACCGTATGCAAGCGAAACCGACGAAAACGACACGGGAGAAAGCGAGGACGAATTCGGCGATCGCTTTCTAACCAACGATTGGTATGTGTTTGTTTGGCATTAAGGAAACTAACAACTATGAACTAGGTTTACAGCATATGAAATACATTTGGCAACAACATGCACTTTGAGAGTGCAGACAGCCCAATTTTCATCAATTAATATATTCTGTAAACATACCCTCATCCGCGCTCTTTTCCTGAAAGCTGATCTGTCTAGTTTTGGAGTTGATGTCAGCAGGCCAGGGAAGCTAGGGTCGATAGGGGGTTTAGCTCACTCGTCTGCAGGAACATACTGCCGCCATTGCTTGCCGTGCTACCGAGGTCCTTTGTCCCTGAATTGCTCACACACTCCGGCAGATTCAATGGGGGTCTGGCGGCAGATTTCTTTGACTTTATCGTTGGAAATGCATCTGCTTTGAGTGTCGCAGGATATCCACACATTCTTGCCATCTCTGTCGTAGCATAGCTTTCGTCGGTAAAGTGTGCGGAACAAACGTCCAATTTCTTGCCACTTTCGCATCTTTGGGCCACTGGTGCAACTTGAATCCGTCCTTGTTCGTGTTGTTACACCCTCCGACAACACACCGACGAGGCATGATGTCTCCAAGGTACGGAAAACAGTCGAAAAAACGAAAATTAACAGAGCTGTTTTGACCCGGTGTTTGAGAAAATGGCGGATTGCTTCCCGATGTGACGTCTCGCTCCGAGAGCAAATATTAGAAAGGCGTTTAATTCGCCAAAATTCACCCATTTAGAGTTCGGAAATCGGTTAAAAAAATATATGGTCTTTTTTTGTGCAACATCAAGGTATATATTGACGCTTACATAGGTCTGGTGATAATGTTCCCCTTTAAAGTTAAAGTACCAATGATTGTCTCACACACACTAGGTGTGGCGAAATTAGTCTCTGCATTTGACCCATCACCCTTGATCACCCCCTGGGAGGTGAGGGGAGCAGTGAGCAGCAACAGTGGCCGTGCCCGGGAATCATTTTTGGGTCCCATTTTTATAGTCTTTGGTATGACTCGGCCGGGGTTTGAACTCACAACCTACCGATCTCAGGGCGGACACTCTAACCACTAGGCCACTGAGTACCGTATTTTCCGCACTATTAGCCGCACCTAAAAACCACAAATTTACTCAAAAGCTGACAGTGCGGCTTATAACCCGGTGCGCTTTATATATGGATTAATATTAAGATTCATTTTCATAACGTTTAGGTCTCGCAACTACGGTAAACAGCCGCCATCTTTTTTCCCCGTAGAAGAGGAAGCTCTTCTTCTTCTACGCAAGCAACCGCCAAGGTAAGCACCTGCCCCCATAGAAGAGGAAGCGCTTCTTCTTCTACTGTAAGCAACCACCCGCCCCCGTAGAAGAAGAAGAAGCGCACGGATATTACGTTTCATTTCCTTTGTGTGTTTACATCTGTAAAGAACACAAAATGGCTCCTACTAAGCGACAGGTTTCCGGTTCATGAAAAGACGCAATCTCTCCATCCGCACACGGACTACTATTTCACAGCAACTGCCTAAAGACTTTCAAGAAAAGCTGGCTACTTTCCGTGCATATTGTAAAAACAAGATAGCTGGAAAAAAAGATCCGGCCAGAGAACATTATCAACATGGACGAGGTTCCACTGACTTTTGATATTCCTGTGAACCGCACTGTGGATACAACGGGAGCACGTACGGTGAATATTCGCACCACAGGGAATGAGAAGTCATCCTTCACTGTGGTTCTAGCTTGCCATGCTAATGGCCAGAAACTTCCACCCATGGTGATATTCAAAAGGAAGACCTTGCCAAAAGAGACCTTTCCAGCCGGCGTCATCATAAAAGCTAACTCGAAGGGATGATGGATGAAGAAAAGATGAGCGAGTGGTTAAGGGAAGTTTACGCGAAGAGGCCGGGTGGCTTTTTTCACGCAGCTCCGTCCATGTTGATATACGACTCCATGCGCGCCCACATCACGCTGGTTTTTAATATATTATTAAAGTTTGACTGACCTATCTGACTGTTTTTTTGACATTCCCTTTAGCGCAGTTAGATGCGGCTTATAACACGGGGCGGCTTATAGGTGGACAAAGTTTTGAAATATGCCGTTCATTGAAGGCGCGGCTTATAACCCAGGGCGGCTTATGGTGCGGAAAATACAGTAGGTTAAAAAAGAAACTACAACGTGCATCCATTTTTGTATACACAATTCTGAGAGTATAAAATGATGAATCCTCCTAGGATGAGAGGATGAACGTCTTCCAAGACAAACTGAACATTTCAGTTGGGAAAGTAGAATAAACGACTTTATGGAAGACAATATTCAGTGTTGGACTTAAAAAGCTGTTGTATTGTAACCCTCCTACTTTGTCTCCGCCCACAGCCGCCGATGGAGGACGGAGGTCGCAGGAGGCACTCGTCCAGCGGAGACGGTCGCCGCCGCCACCCCTCCCATCCCTCCAGCCGCCCCCCGAGCAGCTGTGGCGCCGCGGCCGCCGCCAAGGACGAGGCCAAACCCGACCCGGACGCCAAGATGCTGAAATAGAGGACGGCGGCCCACACCATCAGGTCGTGTGTCGCCGGTTCTCCAGGAGGCACCGCCTCTCTTCTTTGATGCATCGCAGCCCCCGCCCTGCCCCCACCCCTACCCCATCAATTTTTTGTTTAGTCCAGGCTTAAGGAACGAGTAAAAGAACCATGGTGGTGAGTTTTGAAGCGGTTTGTCTTAACGAGGCAAAGGAGGAGGAGTCAAAGACGTCGTCTTCACCGTTATTTTTGTTGTTTCCTTCCTCCATCGTCATCGCCCTGACTTTGATCTCAAGATAGTTTTTTTTTTTTTTTAAGCGCCTGGGAAAGTTCTGCTGGCATCCAAGCGGACCAAAGCGACTGCAGACCCAAATATTTAATTCAGTGAACTTTTGAGGAGAGAAGACTTGAGTGTTGCCTTATTCTAATGCTTTTTAGCGCTTGGGGGGGGGGCGTTTGCCAGCAGAGGCCAGGAGGTGGCGCTGTCTGTCTTCCACGTGTTACAAGTCCCTGGCCTTTTCTCCCTCGCGGCTTTTGTTCTTCCACCATGACTGGATCCTCTCCAGGTGCTTCCTTCACGTCCCGCTCATCCGAACCATCAACTACAGTCTTGGATTACTTGAAAAAAAAAAAAAAGAAGAAAAAAGAAGAAGACATAGCAACGGCGTGTCAGGAGGGGGCGCCATCGTGCCTCCACTTCCGGTGTGACGCGCACGTCGTCCATGATGAAGAGCGCTAAGACGACTTACTTGCCTTACATGTACTCATCAACGTGCGTTTTTTTTTTTTTTTTTTTTTAGTTTCCTTCTGATCGTTTCTTCGCTTCCATCAGGATCGTCCACGTGGATTTAAAGCGACGGGAACACAAAAAGGGAACGTTAACATCGAGGCAGCAGACAGGCGGTGTGTGTGTGCGCTCGCAACCACAAAAAGCTCAAGCGAATTTTATTTCATGTTGAAATTGGTTACATTTCCCCCTCCCCTCCCCCTTTTTTTTTCTTTATTTTTATTCACGCGCTTCCGTTTGATCTGCGTCCCCCGAGCTGCATTTGAAGCCGCCCGCTTGGCTCTGCTTTCCGGCAGTCAAAACAACTGTTTTGTTTTAAGCTGTGGCGCTGACTTCCGGTCACGTGTTTGTGACGTCACTAGTTCACGTCGCAGCGGATTCAGGCGCTCACGTTCGATGCATCAAAGTGTTCCGCGGAGGTAAAAAGGGGAGGGAAAAAAGTGTTGTTGGGTTTTGTTTTTTTTGCCACCAGGGGGCAGACTTCTCCCCAGCCTCCAGTCAGGACGTTTCAGTTGTTCCCCCTTTTCGGACTCCTAGCGACTCTGTGCACCCGGAGCCCGAAGACGCAAAAGGAGCGAGAACATTATGGTTGCTTATGATGTCTGCAGACTGAAACAAAAAGAAAAAAAGAAAAGGACAAACAAGTCATAAAGCCATACGAATATACTTTGAAAACACAAAACTGTCTATAAAGCGTTGGAGTTGTTCATTGCATCATAATATCTTAGGCTTGTCATGAGGCAAAAAATGTGAAAATGACCAAAAAAGGAACAAAAAAAAAGTATATCTATAAAACGGAAAATGTAAAATACTTGAATGAGATCTTGTATGATAACATTTAATATTCACTATCTGCTTTGTAGGCTGATGTGATTCGCTTATTAGTGTCATTTGTAATTTGTAGTAATTATGCTTTTTTTCCTTTAATAAAAGAAAAAAAACCACAAAACGGACAAAAAAACTTGAAAAGCACGCTTGGTGAGTCGGGTTTTTATTTGCTTGGAATACAAATAAACACAGGATTGAATTGTTTTAACATCTTTATTTTTCCCTCATTATAAACAATTATTAAAGTGCTGCGTAGTTAAAAAGTGCAAAACATTAACAGGTTTACAGCATCCTAACGGTGAGTAAACATTTGAAAAAGCTTCCACGTTCCGAAGTTTGAATTACATTGCAGTACTATTTACAGCCGCTAGTGGGTGCACTTGGATCTGGAACTTGTCCTGTTGTAGTTTCTTGCTTTCGCCACGAGATGGCGTGCTTGCATGGTCAATTAAAGGTGTTGCGTTCCATTCTCTTACTGTATTTGTTTTAGCCGCTATGTGATCTTCTGCATGATCTAACCTGAGATGATGGAGGAAGTAGAAAGTTCTGGAATGGACGTCAGTCAGTATTTAGGTACAACTCTTTTAACAAGGACCGACACAGGCTGGTTGTGCCGCTTAAACGGTCTTGTCTCCCTGCCCAGGCGATCACTGGCTCTTCTTGGGAGAGTCGGGGATGCTCTCGTTGAGCGGAGTGAAGCAGGTGAGAAAAGTGTGCCGCTCGTACTGCTTGGTCTCCCTGAACTTGGTGTCCGTGCCGTGGAGCCGGTCCAGCACGCCGAAGACGCCGAAACACTGATTGAACCTGCGGACGGGAAGGAGGGAGATCGTTGGAGAACATCGCAGACGCCTCATTAGGTAAACGAATGCATGATGAATAGTGAAGAGTTGGGATTCTTTGGGCACCTAACAATATTCGATTTGATTTACAATCGATTCTCGCTAACCTACTCAGTGTCCGCCCTGAGATGGGTAGGTCGTGAGTTCAAACCCCCGGCCGAGTCATACCAAAGACTATAAAAATGAGACCCATTACCTCCCTGCTTGGCACTCAGCATCAAGGGTTGGAATTGGGGGTTAAATCACAAAAAAATGATTCCCGGGCGCGGCCACCGCTGCTGCTCACTGCTCCCCTCACCTCCCAGGGGGTGATTAAGGGTGATGGGTCAAATGCAGAGAATAATTTTGCCACACCTCGTGTGTGTGACACAATCATTGGTACTTTTAAGTATAATTATGATCAAACCTTTTCACATGTATACACAGCAGGTAAGCAAGGAGATTGCCTAAACATGGATTAAAATATATATATATATACAGTGGGGCAAAAAAGTATTTAGTCAGCCACCAATTGTGCAAGTTCTCCCACTTAAAATGATGACAGAGGTCGGTAATTTTCATCATAGGTACATTTCAACTGTGAGAGACAGAATGTGAAAAAAAATCCAGGAATTCACATTGTGGGATTTTTTAAGAATTTATTTGTAAATTATGGTGGAAAATAAGTATTTGGTCAATAACAAAAATTCAACTCAATACTTTGTAATATAACCATTGTTGGCAATAACAGAGGTCAAACGATTACTATAGGTCTTTACCAGGTTTGCACACACAGTAGCTGGTATTTTGGCCCTTTCCTCCATGCAGATCTTCTCGAGAGCAGTGATGTTTTGGGGCTGTCGCCGAGCGACACAGACTTTCAACTCCCTCCACAGATTTTCTATGGGGTTGAGGTCTGGAGACTGGCTAGGCCACTCCAGGACTTTCAAATGCTTCTTACGGAGCCACTCCTTCGTTGCCCGGGCGGTGTGTTTGGGATCATTGTCATGCTGGAAGACTCAGCCACGTTTCATCTTCAAAGCTCTCACTGATGGAAGGAGGTTTTGGCTCAAAATCTCACGATACATGGCCCCATTCATTCTTTCCTTAACACGGATCAGTCGGCCTGTCCCCTTAGCAGAAAAACAGCCCCAAAGCATGATGTTTCCACCCCCATGCTTCACAGTGGTTATGGTGTTCTTGGGATGCAACTCAGTATTCTTCTTCCTCCAAACACGACGAGTTGAGTTTATACCAAAAAGTTCTATTTTGGTTTCATCTGACCACATGACATTCTCCCAATCCTCTGCTGTGTCATCCATGTGCTCTCTGGCAAACTTCAGACGGGCCTGGACATGCACTGGCTTAAGCAGGGGGACACGTCTGGCACTGCAGGATTTGATTCCCTGTCGGCGTAGTGTGTTACTGATGGTAACCTTTGTTACTTTGGTCCCAGCTCTCTGCAGGTCATTCACCAGGTCCCCCCGCGTGGTTCTGGGATTTTTGCTCACCGTTCTCATGATAATTTTGACCCCACGGTATGAGATCTTGTGTGGAGCCCCATATCGAGGGAGATTATCAGTGGTCTTGTATGTCTTCCATTTTCTGATAATTGCTCCCACAATTGATTTTTTCACACCAAGCTGCTTGCCTATTGTAGATTCACTCTTCACAGTCTGGTGCAGGTCTTCAATTATTTTCCTGGTGTCCTTCGACAGCTCTTTGGTCTTGGCCATAGTGGAGTTTGGAGTCTGACTGTTTGAGGCTGTGGACAGGTGTCTTTTATACAGATAACGAGTTCAAACAGGTGCCATTAATACAGGTAACGAGTGGAGGACAGAAGAGCTTCTTAAAGAAGAAGTTACAGGTCTGTGAGAGCCAGAGATCTTCCTTGTTTGAAGTGACCAAATACTTATTTTCCACCATAATTTACAAATAAATTATTTAAAATTCCTACAATGTGAATTCCTGGATTTTTTTTTCACAATCTGTCTCTCACAGTTGAAGTGTACCTATGATGAAAATTACAAACCTCTGTCATCATTTTAAGTGGGAGAACTTGCACAATCGGTGGCTGACTAAATACTTTTTTGCCCCACTGTATATATATATATATATTTATATATTTCACATGTAAATCAAGTTGTGAATGAACGATGAAACGATTATGAATGAATACATGATGAAATAATTATCAAAATGTATGGTTGCATGATGAAAAATGAATGCACAAATTATAGAATGATGA
This sequence comes from Nerophis lumbriciformis, assembly GCF_033978685.3. Classification (NCBI taxonomy): domain Eukaryota; kingdom Metazoa; phylum Chordata; class Actinopteri; order Syngnathiformes; family Syngnathidae; genus Nerophis; species Nerophis lumbriciformis. Next base: position 48,559,486 of record NC_084556.2, read on the forward strand.
ATGGACGATGAAAGAATGAATGCATTTAAAATAAGAGATGGGAATCTTCGGGCACATCACAATTTGATTCGGAATCTATTCAAACAGATTATCGCAATATATCACTTGGTATATGATAAAATATAAAACTTTTTTCATGGAGATGGCCTAAAATTTTTTTTTTTTTTTTTTTTAATTGTTTCTTTAAAAAAATAGATTTTTGAACATTTAAATTCAGAATAAGAATCGTGATTCGGTTGTGAACCTAGTTATTTTTAACACCTATGTGAGTGAATGAATGAATGATGAAAGAATGCATGATGAATGAATGATATATTAATGCATGATGGATGTTGAAAGAATGGATATTGAATGAATGCATGATGAAATTATAAATGAATGCATGATGGATGAATGAGTGCATGATTAATGAATGGATGATAAATTAACTCATGATGGATAAATGCATGAATGGATGATACATTAATGCATGATGGATGAATGCCTGAATGGATGTTGAAAGAATGGATGATGAATGAATAAATTGTGAATGGATGATGGAAGAATGATAAATTAATGCATGATTAATAGATGCATGGTGGATGAATGCATGAATGGATGTTGAAAGAATGGATATTGAAGTAACGCATGATGAATGAATGGATGAAGAAATGATTATAAATGAATGCATGATGGATGAACAAATGCATGATGGATAGATGCATGAATGGATATTGAAGTAATGCATGATGAATAAATGGATGAAGAAATTATTATAAATGAATGCATGATGGATGAATGAGTGAATGATTAATGAATGGATGAATTAATGAATTATTAATGAATGGATGGTAAATTAATGCATGAACGAATTAATGCATGATTAATTAATGGATGTTGAAAGAATTAATATTGAATGAATGGATGATTAAATAATTATAAATTAATGCATGATGGATGAATGTATGATAAATTAATGCATGATTAATGGATGGTTGATTGTCATGCATGATTGATGAATGGATGATAAATTAATGCATGATGAATGAATGCCTGAATGGATGTTGAAAGAATGAATGTTAACCGAATAAATAAATGATGGATGTTGAAATAATGAATATTGAAGTAATGCATGATGAATGAATGGATGAAGAAACGATTATAAATGAATGCATGATGGATGAATGCATGATTAATGAATGGATGATAGATTAATGCATGATGGATAAATGCATGAATGGATGGTAAATTAATGCATGGACAAATTAATGCATGATTAATGAATGGATGGTAAATTAATGCATGGATGACTTAATGCATGATTAATGAATGGATGTTGAAATAATTAATATTGAATGAATGGATGATTAAATAATTATAAATTAATGCATGATGGATGAATGTATAATAAATTAATGCATGATTAATGGATGGATGATAGTCATGCATGATTGATGAATGGATGATAAATTAATGCATGATGAATGAATGCCTGAATGGATGATGAAAGAATGAATGATAACCGAATGAATAAATGATGGATGTTGAAATAATGAATATTGAAGTAATGCATGATGAATGAATGGATGAAGAAACGATTATAAATGAATGCATGATGGATGAATGCATGATTAATGCATGATGGATAACTGCATGAATGGATGCTAAATTAATGCATGATTAATGAATGGATGATTAATTATAAATTAATGAATGGATAAAGAATGAGTGCATGATTAATGAATGTATGATGAATTAATGCATGATTAATGAATGGATGATAAAGTAATGCATGATTGATGAATGGATGATAAATTAATGTATGGTAAATGAATACTTGAATGGATGATGAAAGAATGAATGATAACCGAATAAATAAATGATGGATGAATGCATGAATGAGGCACCTGAGGTGGTGGAAGTCGTGGAACTCCGGGGATGGCAGGAAGGGGAGGTGGTACCCACAGTGTGAGATGGTGGTGCTGACCAGAGCAATGCAGTACCACATGCAGGTGGTGGACACATGGGAGCCCAGGATCACGGGTCCAATCACCACCGGCAGCAGGTTGGAAAACTAAGAGCAGTGGTGTTGGTCACAGGTGTCATGTTGCCAGGTGAGGAGGACAAGAAGAGGACTCACCAGGTGTTCCAGGGGGTGCGCGTACGTCGCCACCACACCGATGGGGGCGGTCCACTCGTGGTGCTGCTTGTGGAAATGTTTGTACAGGCTGGGATGGTGGAACAAACTGAGGAACAAACAGTGGTCACAATAATTCGGTTAAGTTGAATGATGCGGACACGCTTGTTACTGGATACTCTCTTACACGCTTTTGCCTTGGAGACTTTGTATGTGTACGTAATACGCAACTACAACTATTTGAGACTTGTTTATATTGTTCAGTTACTATTTTGTGCTCAGGTCTAGCATGTTTACCCTTTGGAAACTACTTCCTAAAATAGAATAAAAGACCAACATTGTTTGCTTAGTTATCATTTAGATTTGGCATTCTCAAACTGTGGTACGTGCACCACTAGCGGTACGCCAAAGAATCAATTAAATATTCAAACAGTGTTACTGTTCAAACCGTGTGTAACGTTACAGCGGCCACAAATATTGAATACACTTGTTAAATTAAACCCTGGCCTTGTTTTTAATGATTACTTAGGCCTACCACGCCACTGTATTTTAATGTGGGTCATTATGGTGGTACTTGGTGAAAGAAGTAAGAGAACCATTGATCCAGATGTGCACGTGTAAACACATTTTATGCACATACTTATATTTTGTATATCAGTCTGATATCTAATATCTATATTGGATCGGCACACGCCTACCAGTATCAGTGTTGAAGACACAAAAGGTCAGAAGTACAAGTCATAAATGTTTAATTAGTTTATTTGAGCCTTATTTTTTTCTCAAGTAATTTTTGTAAAAATACAAAATATTTGTAAAAATCCAATGTTGAAATATATAAATATGCTATTTTTTTTTTTTTACATTTTTTATAGGGATGAATAAATAATACACTGATGTAT